>NC_030433.2:2730000-3030000 GCF_001660625.3 Ictalurus punctatus | reverse complement strand
CCTGTTTTCGAAGGACCGAGAGAACGAAAACACAGAAGGAGCGCACGAGTAAAAGAGATCACTCACTTCGGATAGATGGGCTCGTACAGATACTTTTCATCTCCGCCTCCGACGATGTCGAACAGCAGCACGTATCCATTAGCAGCCTGGAAAAAAGGCAAATTATTGATGAGCGGATAAACAAATAACGTACTGGTGTCTATTACACACACACACACACACACACACACACACACACACACACACACACACACACACGAAGAGACTGAGCAGGAGACACTGATACATACTGACAGACATAAATGCACCCCATGTTCTAAATGAAAGATACACAGTCTTCTACAGAACAATGCAATAAGTCACGCTGTTCCCGTGGGAGAAAACCACAGGCTGGTGCACACACACACACACACACACACACCACTGTCTACTAATGAAGCACTTCCCTTATGAAATACCCAAGTTCTACAAACGATACAAGGATCAAGGACAACCGAGAATGTCCAAAATTCTATTAACTTAAATATTTTAACAGCATTTCCCCCTTATTTCCCAATTCCCATCCACTAGCTAATTCTCCCCCATCCACAGCTGCGTGTGGAATGCTGGCAGAGCTCGGTTACCTCATTTGACGTCTCTATTTAAGAGAACGCGGCCCTACGTGTGCCTGTGTTGCTGTTACCGTTACCCCCCCCCAAACAGTGTATTAACAAACGAGTAAACGCCACCTGGAGTGTCTTTATACTGAAATAAACGCTCGAAACCTCTTCTCACGGGACGCAACAAGATCTTTATCGACATAGCAATTCGGATGAGACGCCACGGATATTCCTTTTCCTCGTCTGATCGGACGTGGGGTTCTGCTGTCGTAGCTCGCCGGCCTCGGGGAGATGCTTTTCTGCTCGTTGTAAAGCGTAGTTATCTGAGCCACTGACTGGCTTGAACCAGTCTGCCCGTTCTCATCACCAGAGTTTGTTCCTGCCTTGATGGGAAGCATGGTTTTAGGCTGATTAGATAAGCGCAGGGATGTGCAGGTGTTCCTAAAAAAGTGCACGGTGAGTGGGAGTGACCCGTGTGCATATCCATGTAAAAAGTACCGCACTCACTTCCCCATGTGAAACCGGTCCGATCCGAACGTGGCTATGAATGATGGACGTGTTCTACAGTACTTAAACAAAGGCACCAAGAACAGCACATCGTGAGGAAGTTTCAAAAAAAGAAGGAAAAAAAAAGAAAGAAAGAAAAGAAAGAAAAGACATTGGGGGTGTTGGTTCTGTTCGAGAAAATGATTATACTGTAATAATGGATAGATAATGGCCGAGTGAATTAATCAGTTACTCATCAGCAATCGTGCCGTCAACCAGAACTGTCAATCCTTTTGTCAGTATAATTACTATTCACACACACACTCACACACACACACACACACACACAGAGATGGAATTCAGTAAGCCTCTGACGTTCACACAGGCATTGACCGTAACAGGCACGGCTACAAAGAGCTGCATTCAACACACGCACGCATGCTAAAAAGCGCTGCCCATCATATTAGCTCACATTCTCTAAATATTATAACTCTCTCATTTCAGTTTCCATCCAAGCTCTGCCCGTTTCACTACTTTTAGCTTTTAAAGTGGAAAATGTGACCTTAAGCTCCCTCAATAAGGAGGAGGAGCAGCTGAGAGAGAGAGAGAGAGAGAGAGAGAGAGAGAGAGAGAGAGAGAGAGAGAGAGAGAGAGAGAGAGAGAGAACACACGAAAATCACAGCAGGACCTAAAATGCAGTTGACCTCTTCAGCTCAAAATAAGCTTGACCCTTTCAACACAGAACCAAATTCATACTCACTCTCTCTGTGTGTGTGTGTGTGTGTGTGTGTGTGTGTGTGTGCGCGCGTGCTGCTGCTGCGTGTTTCGACTTCTACAAAATGATAATCAGCTCATTAGTTTCAGCAAATAGGTTTATTTAGGTTATTATATACCATGAGATGCAAGCCTGTACAACAGGAAATGACAGCGTTGTCATGTACAACAGGAAATGACAGCGATGGGAGTGTATTTAACGATCGCGATGAAAGCATAGCTGACTGCTCTGTGATAATGTCAAGAGGAGCTACTCCAGTATCTTCCTACAGTATATAAAAGCTAGGCGAGTGAAAATATCCGTTCTTAAGAGCCCAGTATGATGTTGACGATGAGGGATTTCAAAAGAACACAATCAAAAACACCTTTTTTTTTTTTTTTTTTTTTTTTTTTTTACAGCTGTACAACAGAATCTGCTTTTCTAAGGTAAGTAAAGTAGCTAGTTATCGCACCTCATCTAAATAAATAAATAAATAAATAAATAATTCACCCAGCTAACTTTATAAATGTACGAACAGACATATGCTACGGTTAGCATATAGAACCCAAACCTCAACCTTTTTTTTTTTTTTTTTTTTTTTTTTTTTTTTAAATCAGGAGAATGGCCAGATTGGTTTCAGCTGACAGGAAGGTTACTGTACACTCTTTACAACCGTGGTGAGCTGAAAAGCACATCAACACATCGAACCTTGATGTGGATAATGATCATGAGTGATGAGCCTTTACTGATCACATATACATTAAAGCACTGTGAGATTCTTTTCTTCACATTTTCTAAGCATGTCAGGAAGTTGGGGTCAGAGCTCGGGGTCAGAGCTCGGGGTCAGCCATGATGGAGCGTTAAGCTCAAGGGCCAAACAGTGGCAGCTTGACAGTGCTGGGGCTTCAACCCCCGACCTTCCGATCAGTAAACCAGAGCCTTAACCATCAAGCCACCACTTCCCCCCCACCAAGCGACACGGGTTACAACAGCAGAAGACCACATGAGGTAACCCTCTTGTCAGCCAAAACAGAAATCAGAGGCTACACTGGGCACAAACTCATCGAAACTGGACAGCTGAAGACTGGAACAACAATCACCTGGTCAAAGAATCTCATTTTCTGCTGCGACATGCAGATGCAGTACAGTCAGAAATTGGTATCAAAGGCATGATTACATGAACCGAACCTGGCTTGTGTCAACAGTTCAGGCTGGTGGTGGTGGTGGAACGGTGTGAGGAATGTTTTCTTGGCACACATCGTGCGCCTTAATACCAATCGAACATCGTTTGAATGCCACAGCCTACCTAAAGATCGCTCCTGACCACGTGCTTCTCTTTTTACACGATTTCTATCAAAGGAACGTTTCCTTAAAAAGACGTACCCGACACGTCCGATTCCTACAAGTCCGAGTTAAACTTCATAAAATATCCTCAGACACACTTTAGTTCCGGACCAGTTTCAGAACTTCATGAGCCACGTCTTTTGTGTCGATTTTGGCACGGAGACTACCAAAAGATGACCAAGACAGTTTGGCGCCATCACCATGGCGACCGCATGGAGAAAAACAGGAAGTGGGGACAGTTATTACCCACGGTGCCATGCGGACAGACGCTCCAGATGGATGCAGTGACTGAGGAATGCCAGGAGAAAAAGCCTCCACTCACTCACTCCTACTCATCCACGCAGATACAAAGAGAGAGACAGAAATACAGACAGCTAAATAAAAGAGGCAAAAGTAGGAGTGTGTGTATACTATAGATATAAAAATATGTGGAAAAACTAGAAGAAGCAATGGAGGAAGAAGAATTACTGAAGACCTTGTTCGAGGAAAAGAGAACGAGACAGACGAAGTGAGAGACAGCTAAATCAAGAGAGTGAAAGAAAACATGATGAATAAAGCCGAGGCTTGAGGACGGGATGAAAAGAAAACTGCACATATTTTTGAGGAACAGAGAGCAAGACAGACAAGCACCATGGGGGTGTGAACGTAAACTTCCTGCAGAGCTCAAGTATCTGATTGCGAGGTACAGAACCAAAAAAGTGTATGCGAGAGAGAGAGAGAGAGAGAGAGAGAGAGAGAGAGAGAGAGAGAGAGAGAGAGAGAGAAAGAGAGAGAGCACGCGCGAGAGAGAAATCTCAGCTGTTACATGTAGCCAGAGTAAAAGGTTAAAATGTTCAGTTTCTAAGCTTTTTGGATATCTTTGGTTAAAAATGAACAGTCAGAAACACAAACGATGTGTTAGGGGGGTGTATAGTTTTGTATGGATATACTGAACTACAGGAAGTCACTACACATGAACATCTGATTGTGGACGGTCCATCTGTCCTGGCATGGAATCACCGCCGCGTGTCAATCCACTCGGACGACGACGTGACGGCAAGATACACTATACGGCCGAATGTTTGTGGACGTCTGACCATCGCATCTGTATGTGCTTTTTGTACATCCCGATCAAGACTTAGTCCCCGCTTTGCTGTTATGAAAACCTCCACTCTTCTGGGAAGGCTGTCCACTAGATTTTGGTACATGGACGTGCTCGTTCGACCCCAAGAGTACGAGTGAAATCAGACACTGGTGTCTGGCGAGGAGGCCTGGGGTGCAGCCTGGGATCGAGGTCAGGGCTCTGTGCAGGCCACTTGGGTTCTTTCACTCCAACCTTGGAAAACCAGGTCTTCATGGACCTCACTGTTGTGCACCAGACCTTGTGGAACAGGTTTGGGCCTTTATAGTTTCATCCTATACAATTGTGTGCTGTGTGGTAAGTTTGGGGAAGGCCCACATATGGGTGTGATGGTCAGGTGTCCACAAACTTCTGGCCACGTAATGGCAGTTATGGCATTTTTAGCAGATGCTCTTATACAGAGAGACTTGCATTTATCTCACCGATGCAACTGAGCAATTGAGGGTTAAGGGCCTTACCCAAGGGCCAGGAGTGGTAGCTAGATGGCCCATTTATGCTTGGCCTCCTCGAGACCAACTGAGATTCAATGTATTCTGGAGATGCTGTGTGCTTCACTGTCTCCTACATAGAGTAGCTGTATTTCTCGTATTTGGAAGAAACCCTCCATTCCCATATGTGGAAGAAGGATCTGCGAAGATGCTCAATTTTCAGTGATGCGTAACACATGAGGACTATAAAAAATTTTTAAAAAAAGACAGAGAGAGAGGCTCCTTGGAGTGCATGCTTTGGAGCTGTGTGTAGTACATGTGGTGTCTGCACAGTCGTGTCCCAGATCTGGGAAAGGTTCGGCAAGCCTCAGATGGATTGTCAATGCCAAGTCAACCAATTGTCCATTGGGGCTCTTTCGAGCCCTGCTGGACAGCCTGCTAGGGCAGGATGAACTGGCCCATGACTTACCTTACCATCTACTGTATTCCTATCCACCTTGCCTACGCTCCACACAACTCAGCAACTAGTCCACAGAGTCCTACTCTTTATTGCCCCAAGATAACCAGCAAGACTTTGAATATCACAACCGCATTTCCCACCACAATGCTCAGAGTACCGCGGCAAACTTCATCACTGAAGATGCGTCAGTTCCTCAAACATATTATTTCTCAAGTGCGAAAAAAGAAAATCCAGCTACGTGTGCAACTTTGCTGCGACGGACCTCAGATACGAACCTGCCAGGGCTACTTGGCATTCAGAACCAGCGCCAAGCTGGCGAGAAATCTGTGACGAGGTTCCAGAGAAAGATGGCTTTACGACCATGGTGTTTATTTCAAAATCCGCGTGGGAAGATCTCAGCAGTCGCATACACTTACACAACAGTGTACCCAGTTGATTCTCGGCCGGGACGCCGACTTAAAATAAACTCAAAAGGAACAATCTCGATAAAGTAAATGCAGAAATACTAACCGCAATCATTCTAGGATGATTAGTTTAGCGTGAAATTACAAATCGTAGGCGACGACATTTGGATCGTCTGTCAAATGGGTGTAAAGATTTATATAAAACAGACTATACACTCCCACTCAGCCAGGCTTTATACGTCCACTGTGATTTCACCTCACCCAGCCTGCATCTTGTCTGGGATAAACAAATAACGTGATACACTAATTACCATGAATTAATTAGTTTTCGTTCTCTTTCAAGACGTCAGGACACAAAATAAAAACAAATGACTAATTTATTTCCAGATATTATCCAACAGCAACAAATTACTGGTAAATTGCTGACAGCATTTCGCACGTTCCTAAACTTTGCCTGAAGCTGAAAGCAGTCGAATCCTAACCCGAATAGTTTATTACTGGAGGTATGTAAACCAGAGGAAAGCTGGGGCCGGAGAGAGACAAAAACCAGAACTAAAGACAAACATAAAACCAGAGGGGTGGACAAATCAGGAGTCTGGGCATCCAGGACAAGCAGAGTTCACGTCTGGATCATTAGATTTAAAATCGTAGTGGACAAGAACGGTGAACAATCAGAAAAATACAACCAATTTTTCCCACCCCCTAACCTGGCCACCTCCACGCTCTCGCCATTACACGTGAATCCGGTATTTTCCCGAACCGCTGCTCACGCGAATTCATAGAGCGGCGTATCACGCTCCAAGGAGAACACCTCCTAGTTAACGACATCAAGATAAACTGAAGACGCTAGCCAGACTCAAGTATTTATCCACGTAAGTTTGAGCACAGGACCCCACAGCTCATCGCTGAAACGTTTCCCTGCCGACTTTTTTTTTTTTTTTTTTGGTGTAGCAAAATGACTTCTCCACCTTTTACCCTGGTCAATAAGGTTGCCAGGTTCTGAGTAGCACACTCGAGCCTTTACATGCCGGGTGAGCTGGCTCCCTCGACAGTATCGATTACGGCGTCTCCGTCCTCTCGATTACCGAGAACGCCTTCTTTTCGTTATCTGTACGTTCCCGCACGCTGCATGCTGACGGACCTTTACGTGAACATCTGAAGATCGGTCGACCGTCGGCGCGATGGACACTGAGGAGCGGTCTTGAAACGAGAAACACGGACCGCGAGAGAAAAGAAAACGAAGAAACGGTTCACTTCAACAAGTCCACACGTGTTTCCCGGCATGCAGAAGACGCCAGACCTAATGAAATGTGTGTGCGTCAGGGAGTATGCGAGAGACTCATCCCTTTGCTACCTTTCAATCTTGCACTAAGCCCGGCTGCTCGGCTGCTCGGCATTACGTTCCTGAACATTTAGACAGACGTTAACTTTGCTTTATTGGCATACTGACTTCCACTGATGTAAACACACTTGAAGCTCAATCGCTTAAGCGCTACTTCATACCGGGTCATACGGCGCCCGAGCAGAAGGACCAAATGCTCGAACTCTGACGCCGTAGTGAAAATATCCACTCGATTAAACTGAAACTTGGGGCTTCAAAAAGGATCGACTCCTCTTCGGGAGTTTATCGGAAACGGAACGGCATTCGAATTCTCTTCGGGGCACCGTGTTCTCCCACGTAGCTGGCGTGTACACCTGTACGAACGACACGTTAGAAGCAGGTTTGAAGTACGGTTTCATACTGAAGTGGATCGAAAATGCGAGCACAGCGCTGTGAACGTGTCCTCCAGCAGAACTCGCACGCAAACTGCTGAGTAACGCATCTGTGCGGAACAAGCGGAGCGTCTCTGAGCAGTGCGGGCGGTGTGAGCGTACGACAGGAAGTGGAAGCGTGTGGCTAGAAGACGTCCGAAATGAGGATTTTAAGTGTTCGGCGTTAGGATGATCAGTTTAATGCTCGACATTTCATTCTTATTCAGTGACTGTTTCTGGTTAACGTTTGGTTTATCCTACAAAGTTCATGCCATCTCTCTCTCCTTCTGTCTCGATCCTTCTTTCTCCAGCTCCGTGCACCATCGCTGCGTTTATACGGCCGCTCGGTCTTTTTCCCGCGTCTCCGTCCCTTTTCTCCATCCGTCTTTCTTCTTCCATCTCCGTCTTTTTTTCTCCTGGTCGTTTTTTCTCTCTATGTTTGCCTTTTCTTCTCCATCTTTCTTTCTCTCTCTCTTTCTCCAGGTCTGCCTTTCCCCTTTTCTCAGTCTTTCTATCCATCTTCCATGCATTCC
This sequence comes from Ictalurus punctatus, assembly GCF_001660625.3. Lineage (NCBI taxonomy): Eukaryota > Metazoa > Chordata > Actinopteri > Siluriformes > Ictaluridae > Ictalurus > Ictalurus punctatus. The sequence goes on along the minus strand of NC_030433.2, from coordinate 3,022,120 downwards.
TTTTTCCCCCTCCTCCTTTCTCTCTTTCTCCCTGACTGTCTTTCTCCATGTCTGCCTTGACTTTTCCCCTCCATCTTTCTTATGCACTCCCTTTACTTCTCCCCACTCTTTCTCCCACTCACTCCCCGCTTTCTTCCTGTCTCTCGCAGTCGTTCATTTTCTTGTCTCGTTCTTCCCCCTCATCTCGGTCCGTCTTTCTCTCCCATCTCCCTCCGTTTCTCCCTGTCTCACACCCTCTCTCTTTCTCCATCAATCTTTCTTCTTGTCTCTCAGTCTTTCTTTTCCCCTGTTTCTGCCTTTCTTTCTCTCTCACTTCCATCTCATTCTCTCCATTTCTGCCAGTCTCACTCCTGCTTTTTCTCCCCATTTGCTTTTCTTAATCCTTGAACACCTGCCTTTCCTTCTCAATCTTGGTCTTTCTCCATGTTTGCCCTTCCTTTTCCCTCCTTCTTTCCCCTCACTCCCCCATTGCTTTTCCCCCCTAGCCTCTCTCATTCATTCTTTCGCCAGGTCTCATTCTTTCTCCCCATCTCTGTCCGTCTTTCCTCCTTCCTGTTTAACCGTCTGTCTCTGTCCCAATCTCACTGTTTCTCCCCATCTGTCTTTCTTAATCCTTGAACACCTGTCCTTCCTTCTCCATCTGTCGCTCTTTCCTTCTGTGCCTGCCTTTCCTTTTTGAGCCTTCATTTTATTCCTCCTCTGCATTCGCTTTCTCCTAGTCTCTCTCTCTATCCCGCCATCTCATTCTCCCGCTCACGGCCATCTTTCTTCTTGTCTCACGGCCTTTCTCTCCCCATCTCACTCTCGGGTTTCTCCCTGTCTCACTTGCTCTCTTTCTTTCTCCCAGTCTCTCTTTCTTCCTGTCTCACTTTGGGTCTCCCTCTCTTCCATTTCTCTCTCTCTCTCTCTCTCTCTCTCTCTCCATCTCACTTTGGGTCTCCCTGTCTCACTCCCTCTCTCTCTTTCTTACTCTCCCTCTCATTCTCCTGCTCACGGCAGTCCTTCTTCCGGTCTCACAGTCTTTCTCTCTCCATCTCTCTCTCTGTTTCTCCCGGTCTCACTCCCTGTCATCTTCCCCCCACCCCACCACCACATGTATGCACTCCTAAACCACCGTAAGGTCAATTTCAAATGGGGGGGGGGGGGGGGGGGGGGGGTCTGTGAGGATACGTTACACCTAGAATCCAAAATTAGAAGTGAAACATTCCAGTCATTTTACCGTCTTACATAATCAAGTGTGCATGTCTCTCCCTTTGTCCGAGTCTGGGCTTTAACATCCTCCAGTCATCATTTCCGTCATTCTTTCAGTGCACGCATTGTGCAATAAAAAAAAAAATAAAAAAAATAAAAAATAAAAAAAACCCCACTTATTGCATCCTGGATGTTTGCGTGACTTTATGACTTTTCCTTTAGTGCGAAATTAGCATTCGGGTTTGTGTGTGTAAAGGCACAGGGTGTTAACCATTTTGGAACTGGCAGAAGAACGATATAGCGAACTTCAAAATATTTCATAAACACGTGATGTATCGCACTTTCCCTCCACTGTGCTGATTAACCGAACAGATTTTTCAAGGCTGTATCCCAAACCACACAAGTGGTGCATCATCGGTGGAGTTACACACTATTTAGTAAGACAGCACTCTTTCTCTAAGGAGGTTTGAATCGCTAAGGCCTGCTAGCTCTAATTTGTTAAAATAACGTAGGAAAAAAACAAACAAACAAACTATAATGCTGTCAATCCTGTAATACTACTTCACAATCATATTATTCAGCACTTTCCTCCCCTGACTAGGGCTGGTCGATATATCGATACAACATCGATACGGTGATCGAGGATTACGCGATACACTTTTCTGAGATATCGTTGGTATGGTGATGTATTTCTTCACTTTTTAATCATTACAAAAAGCTGCATTAAAAACGGTACCGAAACGGACGCTGTTGATTTGACGCAACTTTTAAAATGTAATCTTTGCAGGCACCGAAGAAAGTTGAACTTTTTTTTTTTGGTTTATTTTTGTACTGTTTTGCAAACAGTTTGTTAGCTAGATCGTGATCGTGGAAATGTTCAAGTATGGTGATATGATATTTTTGTCCTACCCCGACTCAATAATCCCACAGCACGCACAGGAGCTTTAACACGAGGGTGCTTTATAAAGGAAGTTAGCCTAAGCGTATCCTTTTAACTACAGTACGAACATAAGAAAACTGAACCTTCACCACGACCGTAACCCATATTAATAACCAATCCCAAAATGGGGATTGGTGCAAACTGATGATCTGAAATAACCTAAAATCCTAAACACGTGGCGTCTTATGGTAAACGGTCTGCACCTTAGAGGCTCTACAAAGTCATTCACACATTCACACACACAACAATGGCAGCAGAGCTGCCACGCAAGGTGCTAACTTGCCGTCGGGAGGTACTTGGGGTTCGGTGTCTCCCCCGAGGACACTCCGGCATGTGGAGTCACGTGGGTCGGGAATCGAACCGCCGACCCTACGATTAGCGGACGACCCGCTCTACCACCCGATCCACAACCGCCCATACTGCTTCTTCTTAGTCTCGCATTAGTGCTAATTCATCAATCACCCGGCTGCCTATTTTCTCCAAAACCTGCAATGAGCAGCAAATTTAAAAATTCCTCCATCAAAAGATGTCGGTTTTCTTCACGTACATTATTCGACACTTTTGGAGAGCTTAACTGCTAACGGCGTGATTGGTTTAGCTTTAGCGAACATACTGTACTCATTTTTCAAAGCATTGGAGCTAAGGTCTGTCCGATCCTCCCACAGTTCCAGCACACAGAGCTGGGTGTTTATGTAATAAGCAATGCTTATGCGTGGTAATGTGCAAGAACAGCACCGTCATCGCAAAAATAAGCACTTTATCGAGTTAAAAACATGTTAATGTAGTACCTTTGTATTATGATAAAAGTGCTTGCTTCTTAAAAAGCCATTTTTGATTGCACTTCATCTACACAACTCGTTCTGCTGCACTCAAAGTATTTCATCAGAAATTGTTAACACAGGCGCTATTGTTAGCTCTATAGGGTACTTTTTCACGCTTTTGGCAAGCAGAACAAAGTGCTGGATTTTTTTGTATCCTTCTCGACATGTAGCGTTCTTCCTCGGACAAAACGGATTTAGGCTCTCTTCTTCGATACGCTTCATACCGACTGCTCTTTTTAGGACTGGGTGATCTGGGCCAAATCATACAATAATAACCATCAATAATGATGTTTCCTCAATGCTCGATTGGACCCAGCGAGCTAACAAAAACGGCCTGCGCGTGAAAGGGACGAGGGAGAATCGTACCAAGAACGGATTTCAACCTGAACTGAACGCAAGTGCGCGACCTCAGTTATTATACGGTTCTATCCGCTAATCGCTCTGCGCCCACACGGAGCCTTATAATACCGAGGTCACAAAATAAACTTGGAAACAAAGAATAGCCTTGTCCCCTGGTGCAGGTTTTGAGTTAGTCAGCCCATCTGTCCTCTGTGGCTCGAGCAAACTTTACAGCGCAATAAAAATACATTCCTGACGTCATCGGTTCCACTGCTGAAAAAAAAACAACAGAAAAACGGAGGAAATCTGTGTGTCAGAGAGTCGAATAGCCTGCGGCCAACGTGTGGTGTGGTTCGAGTTTTAGCGACGGACATTGGACTCTAAGGGCAAAAACACATTAACAACAACAACAAGAACAAAAATGCGACAGAAAAACAGTAAACAGACCAGAAAGTAAAGAAAAAGCAGCAAAACGAAAAGGCACAAGTACTGAAACATAAAGGGGGAAAAACAAGTAAACACCTAAAACGGAACAGACAAAACCAAACTACAACAACAACAAAAAAGATACTCAAAACACCGACAAAACAAACAACAAAACCACACACGCAATAACAAAAAAACACAGACAAAAACATCCAAACAAAGAAGTCAAAGCCAAAAACACACCGGAGACCGTCCCGGCAGGATTTTGCGAGTGCAGAAATGAACGCAAAAACCAAGAAACTCTGTAATAGTCGAAGGAGCTTTCAATTTTACAAAATTACAGCTGATTTACTGCAGATTTGGGCCAAGACGCGTCATGTCGCATCATCATCACAATCAGGGGCGGACTTTACCGTTAGGCAAAGGTCAGCAATTGCCTTGAGCACCGAGCTTAAACTTATGATTAAAAAAAGTTTTATTTTGACTTTTTGCTCATTAATTCGGTATGTTCTAAAAAAAAAAAAAAAAAAACCGTACGCTAAAACGCCATCAGAATGCTTACTTCATGTGTGGCGTGTCGTGGGCCGGGCGTGGTGGTCCGCTCTGGACTGTCAGAAAGTCCAGGGCCACTTTTTGGTCCCAGACCACCCCTGATTATTGCCATTCATGCTAAATAACACATGCTGAAAATTTAAATATCGACGTTAAAACACTGAAATGAGGGCCCCATTCCGATATTCTGCCTAGGGCCCCCAAATCACTAAATCCGCCCCGATCACAACGCACACACGGCCAAAGCCCTCTTCGATTCACGTTCGTCAAACCAGTACAGCGAAACGATCTCATTCACCAACAAGAAGCACTGCGAAAGACCGTGCGTAACTATGACCTGCAGTCGCAATTTCGCCAATTCAAGTAGTTTTCCGCACAAAAAAAAAAAAAAAAAAAAAAAAAAAATTAACTACAATTGCATTGCAAATTTTGAAAAAGGAACACAAAGACAACAAGACAAAAGCAAAAATACTGACAAAACCAACAAACAACAAATGTGAAAACGCTACAGCAAAATCAGATCCGCATCAGCATCAACTCTAAACGGAAAGGGTAGGTTGCTTATCGAACATCACATCACAGTAAGGTTTCCTGATTGGACGGAAAGCAGAAGTCTTTAATATAAACCGACTGTACCCATTTTGTACTTCAGAATATTTTTTATTTCGCTCGCATAATCAAACCCATAATTTCCCGGTACTGTTTCCTGACAGTTGCTTTAGACGCGTCGATTTTAGATGCCGAATGTCTACATTATTTGTAGAGAATTTTACTAAACCTCTAAATCAGCAACTGATAAAAGCAACAGCAGTAAAATGATACCGTTACCTAGTAACGATTTCGTCTATGAAACTCTGACTCTGGTATCTGCCAACGTCACACCCAGTCATTCATTTTAGAACGGTTTCAAATAAACTGGTGCGTTTTTAATTGTTAACAAGCGCCCTTCACACGCACCTCGTCCTCTCCTTTCATTGTAAAGCACACAGGAACGTCTACACAGAAGCTAACAATAACAGGAAGCGCGGGCATCCTGAGACCGGTATGATCAAGGAGCCGAAGTATTGCCGTCTCTCTCCCGCACACACGCGCGCACGCACACACACACACACGCACGCACGCACTGATTACTGGCTCGGGCTAGAAAAAGCTGAGTTGATGTTTTGCTGTAGGTCAAAGTTGAATCCAGTCACAATGTCCTGTTATGAAACAGTTTCACCTAGATCTATAGATGACGGTTTGTCTGCTCTGCTTCAACGTTCTGCTTTCATTTTAAACAGACGTGCTGTTGTTTTTTGGGGTTTTTTTTAACAGTGAAACCTCATAATGGGTTTAACATTCGCTGCTTTTTATGACTGATGACTTTTCCATTACTGAAGAAGCAAAGAGAAGAAAACGGGGGGGGGGGGGGGGGGGGGGGGGAGGAGTAGTCGTCTACCTGAGACACAATCAAATCGACGAGTAGGTCCTAGCTGACTTGGAATTTACGACCAGGGGAAAGAAAAACAGAAAAAAAACGACTCGGAATTCCTACTAACGACGGTCTCCTGGACCCTGAGTTCAGCATCATTTTATATTTATAAATAATATATACACACACAGACACAAATATGCTCAAAGCGCACCCATTATGGTTTTGAAATCACGGCAGCCGGTGCGCTGCCGTCCGCCATTTTGGATTCAGACAGCTCTTCTGCGCCAGTCCCACCGCCTTATAGGAGAGCGCAGTGTCCGTTGCTTCCGTACTGCAGGATCTCGGCGGAAGCAGCAGTTCGTTCGGGTATTTCTCGCTTACTGTTTTATGAATACGGAAAACTCGGACATACTACTCCTTTGGCGTACTGCTTTCCGCCAGCTATACATCAGTTCAGTAGGAATATTCGGACGCAGCTCTTCTCTTTCCTACTTCTTCTTGCGCATGTATGCCCGTGCGTACAGTGCCCTTGGCATTATTATTATTATTATTATTATTATTATAAAATCCCCTTCCCTGTCTTCTTGCACTCAATCTTTAAATATAAAAGAGAAATACATTTTAAAGGAGCAGTTACCCAGAATTCCTTTACAGGGTCGAAAAAAGAAACGGCTTGGACCCGGCCGTAAATGAATAAATGCAGACTGCATAACGACGCTGTGAATAGATTACACAGTGTGACTTTTACGCAGTGCAAACAATGATAAGAGGAGATGAACTGTAGAGATTCTTTGTCTAAACAACAGCAAGGAAACACCGAGGGAGGATAAATACGAGGGTGTCTCGCACTCACACGTGCTCGCTCTCTCTCACACTCACAGCCTGTGGCCTGTATTTAGCGCTAGCTTTGATCTCTGCTTCCTGTCTCATAACAAAAACCGATTGAGCCTTCTTAAGTTTTTTTTTTTAATTTTACAACGCACATACCAGCATGTGTGTGTGTGTGCACGAGAGTGAGCGTGTGCGTGTATGCACACGACTACACGTGAGGCGGTGTGTTGAGAGCAGAGGATGTGGCGATTTGAACAGTACACGTTAGTGGGTGGAATTCGTTCCTTGGCCACCGTTTTCATGTTGCATGAATATTATTTGAAGAGGAGGCCTGGCTAAAAATAAGCGTTGGGAAAATAAGCGCTGCCGGCTTTGCTTATTGGGTTATTTTCAACCCACAAATCTCTAGACGCTGCACGAAGATGCGAAGAGAAGGCAAAGAAACGCTGAAGCAGAGTCAGGTTAATATAAAAAAATATTTTTTTTATTTGCTTGGTTGCATCGCTGCAACCAAGCAACTTGTTTTTAGCACGCCGAACTGGGAGACGAGACCGAACGCGAGCACTCGCGCACGTCGGAAACGCTGCAGAGTGAAAATAGAGTAGGGCACGGAGTCCAGACTGATGGCCGTCACAAACGACATCCCTTATGCGCATCCTTATGAAGAGTACCTCGAGGAAAGGGATTAAGACTTACAGTGCTGGGAAAAAGTATTCATGATTTCTTCAGTTTGTGCGTCTCATATACTAAACCGTTTCAGAAAGGAAAACAAAGGCAACCCGAGTAGACACAAAATACAGTTTTTAAACGATGCTATTTAGTGAAGCAAAAAAAAAAAAAAACAAAAAAAAAAAAAAAAAAAAAAAAAAAAAAAAAAAAGGTATTCGATACCAACTGGGCCGGTGTGAAAATGTATTTGCCCCCGTAGTTACTAAATCCCCAATCTATGAAACCGCATCGATAACGGGGTTCAGCTGGACTGGACACAACCAGGCCTGATTTCTGCGAACCCTGTTCAATCACATCAACACTTCAAGAGAACTTTTTCAACAGCAGGATGTTGGTTAAAAAGGTCTTATCCATTAACACACTGTCAAAGTTGAAAGGAATCCCAGAAATGACGAGGAAGAAGGGGATCGAAATGCATCAGTCTGGGAAGGGTTACGAAGCTATCTCAAAGGCTCTGGGACTCCAAAAGACTACGGTGAGAGCCGTCATCTCCAAACGGTAAAAACTCGGCACAGTAGTGACCCTTCCCAGAAGTCAGAATGTGCTATAATGAGTCATAATTAAGTTTTGCATAACATGAGTCAATGCCGATTTGTTCATCATGGTGTAATGAACAAATTGGCGAAAAAAAAATTAAACAAATTGGTGTAATGGTGTAAAGCTGAGGTTACACTCAGAGCAGATGCAAGACTACAGCCGCTCTACAAAACAAACTTCAAATGTTTAGGTGCTTTAAATATGCTGATAAGACTCCGCCACTCGTTTTCGTATTTAACATCGGACATGCTTTGTCGTAGCTTTTGCTCTGTGCTTATTTGAAGTGAATTCAGCGAGTCTCTCTCCGGAAAAGGAGATTCAAAGGCGGAAGCTAGAGATGGCATGATGATTGAGATATAGAAACCTCGTCTGTCAGCGGATCCCGACAGCGATCTGACACGGCTTAAGATACAACGCTTAAAAATAAGTAAGGTGCTTTAATGAAAAATTAAAATAAAAAACAAAACTTGAGATCAACATGACTGTTGTTATGGTAACACGAGTGACAACTGTTGTTGTGCGACACATTTTACAGCCGAGTTTGCCATGTGAGATTCTGCTTATACAAAATGACACAAATGAGACGCAACAGCCATTAATGAGAAGATAAAAATAAAACGAGAAGTAAAGCAGAACGAGGAAAGAAAAAAAACACAAAACAAAACGACGATAGATATTTTTTCCGTATTAAAATTCCTAATAATCCTCCTACGGCCAACAGCCGGAGAAAGGCGAGTCTGATCTCAGTGTCGACGTCAGATGGAAATGAGGGATTCGGTATCGAAAAACAAGAGGAGCTTCGTGTTCCTGCTCACACTCGTATACACACGTGACTGGAAGATCTGTGCCGGAGCACAGAGCACGGTTGCCCTGATGAGACTGAAACTAATCTCTGCTCACTTTATTTTTATTCTCTCCCGTCTCTGCTTTCTCTCACTGGCTGCACTTGCATGCAAAAAAAAAACCAAAACACCAAAAAAAAACAACCTCTCAAGCCTGGTTAAATGTTACCATAGCAACTAGAAGCTTGCAAAGTGGCACATCAACAATTCATATTATCTTACACGTTTGGTTTAAAAAAAAAAAAAAAGAAAAAGAAAAGAAAAAAAAAAAAGAAAACGGGTCTTATATCCTCATTCTCAGTAACATTCGCTCCAAATGTCCTTACGGAACAGGACATACCGGGTCCTACATCATTCCGCTTTGAAATCTGTTAATAAAATCAGTATAATATATTAAAACGGCTCCAATTTTCTGGACCAAAACCATCACAGTTTGAGCTGTCAGAGAGACCAGTCAGTCTGAACGACCGGAAGCCAATATTCACTCTGAAGGACTTGGTTATCTGGTGTACCTTCACTCCACTCTCAGCCAGGGGCAGATTTAGTGATTTGGGGGCACTAGGCAAAATGTAGGAATGGGGCCCTCATTTCAGTGTTTTAACATCCATATTGAAATTCTCAGCATATATAATTTAGCATTAATAGCAATAATCAGGGGTGGACTGGGACCAAAAACCCAGATAGCATCCGGATGTGGGCTACTTCAGGCGGTGATGCGGTTCTATTGGCTTTTATTTTGGCCCACACAAAATAGATATGAACCTGAAGTGGCCCACATGTAAAATAGCAAATATGGCCCAAACATCCCAAATCACAAGTGGGCCTTTTAAGGCAAAGATGCGGTGCTGACGGCGACGTCTAATCTGGATGTGACCCTAAAGTGGACCAAACAAACAAACAAACAAAAAACCAGGAGTGTCATCATTCCACGTAGTATGTGGGCCGGATGACAGTGTCAGGTGCGGGCCGGATCCGGGCCACAGCAATTGTGCTATATCGGAAGTGGCCCTGGACTTTCTAGCCCAAATCTTCTTCATCTCATTAGTATATGACTCATATATGCGCTGGTGAATTTTCTATAAAAATGCTCTCCCTCCAGAATGCTTAATTTTAGTTAAGCATGACAAACGTTACCATGGAAACCAGTAGTAGGAAGACCTACTGGCGACTTCATAGTACAGCGACTGGTGCTGTGTGAACGCGGCATGATTAGAGAACCTGAGGCCACCGTAGTACGACTTTAGGGGTCCAGAGGAAACGCGGGGGGGGGGGGGGGTTTGAAACATTGTTTTTACCCAAGCGTCACAGCCGGACACAAAAGGAAGTTGACTGACAGAACCGTATAAATATACACTGTGAATAACAGTCAAACAACCCTAATGAGCCTTTTGTAGTCTTAAGCCCTATTGGGATGGGATTAGTTATTATGATACCGTTTGACTATTCGCACGGGGTAAACGATTTCTGTAGAAACTGTCGAGATGGGCGTGTCTTTGTTGTTTACGTGCTGACGAGCCAGCACACCTTCTCACCAGTACACACCAAGGGCAAGGATAATCACCAGTGACGTAAAGTTACCGGACGTGGAGTTTACGGTTTCGGACCTACAGTTATGGTAACACCGTGATGGCGCAGACGAATCAAATCACTCCCTATTTATATCATTTTAAAAAGACATGTGAAAGTATGTCAATCACAATATTTAAATTCAGGTTATCTAGCTGATGCAGAAGCATGTTTCCTCGCTCTCACTTCCCCTCTCCAGGTTTCAGTCTCTTTCGTGTCTCTCGGCCTCTTCTCTCCTCTCTCCCACTCATACGTCATGTTCCTGAAATCCTAACATGTAGGAGCGTGCCTGTTTTAAGACTCAAATACATGAAGCTATACTACATAATGAAGCCTATATAACTTGGTGTAACAGATGACAACGAACGATGCCTAGAAAGGAAGGAACCTAGGAAAGCTTGTGTGTTACCGAGTGGAAAAAGTTCCCTAGACGAATAATTAAAAAAAAAAAAAAAAACAAAGATACTGACTTCCGCAAAAACTAAAAAACATTTCATTTGACTTGATCCGGGTTTCAGTAGTGCAAAGCTCCTCGGTGCTGTGGAGCGCCGGATGGATACTAGACAACATTTCCATGATCAGGAATATAAAGGGAAGTGAAAACCATGACAAGGCTGAGCGAAAGACAGAACTGTGAAGCGCAAGAACAGCAACAGGACTAGTGCGAGCACAACACACAGTCACCTCACGTTTAAAGACTTGAGCTGAAAATGGAGATTAGAGGTCGACCGATTGATCGGTTTGGCCGATTAATCGGCACCGATACTCGCTTACTGGAACCATCGTTAACTCGGCAAAAATAAAAAGTCTCTCTCGGCGATTCATGTACTCGCTCGATTTCCTCATAACTTCCTCTTCATACTTTTGAGTTAGCTAACGCAAATCATCTTAACTTAAGCCTTGATAAACTCGAGCACGACACTGGACACGGATTGCTAAAAGAGATAAATAAATGATCCGTGTAAAAACTGATTTTCCCGGTGCTATCATCACTATACACCACTCCTCATTTTAACAACCCCGCAGTAAAAAAAAAAATTTGCACAGGAGCAAACATACATTTGTGAGAGCGGCCAAGAGAGATAAACGCAGGCGATTATACAGACACAACGTTGAGATATGGATACAGACTGAGATTACACACAGAGGTACAGCTAGACTGAAAAAAAAAAAAAGATCAAATGATTTAAAGTACCACTTACCGCCACTGCTATCATGGAATCGTCTGGCTTCCATTCGGCCTGCTGATAGAACCCAAACTGAGCTGCTGCCTTCTCCGATTCGATATAACTCACGACCAGAACACTGGGCTAAAGAGACAGGGGGAGAGGTAGAGAAATTAAAAACGTTCAACTATTCAACCAGTACTTGCTTTCATGAGGGTTACCTGAATAATTTCCTATTGACTTAACTATTAGAAAAGGAAAAACTATTCCACACGGCTTCTTTTGGGCTCTGCGCTCTAGGAGCGAACGATATGCAAAAATACTACGATACACAACATCTCTAGGATATACAACATGCATCACGATGGTAGCTTGAGGGGGGGGGGGGGGGAAAAGAGCGGATCCTTTTATTGTCTAGAAAAAAAATTAGTTACTGAAAACAAGGAAAGCTTTCAGAAACTAACATCTAATCAGTAGCTTTCAATCAGAGTTTGTAACCCATTGGCATAAATGTTCTAAAATTCTTTTATAAAAAGAAGTCATGACACCTCAGTATTGTGCAATGTGACCAAAAAACAACAACAACAACAACAACAACAACAAAAAAAAAGAAATTAAAGCTGCAAGCAGCGTTTAAAGGGGCCAAGCACCAAAGGCACGGCAGGTGCAATGCGGAGCCTGAAGATAAAAGATAGGCTCAGAAGCACAGCTGAGAATAAGACTGAACAGGAAACAAACAGAACAGAGGCATTTATTTGCAAGTCAAGAGGTTACCGCAGTGCTGAACCACAAAAGAAAGGAACCGAATGATGCATCGTTACACATGCTTTTAACAAGTTGCACCACAGAGGAAATCGAACACGGGACTTGTACCATCATTGCGTATCGCTAACCTCACCGCGCCACACAAGACACTTGCCGTGACGGTGAAGAGAGCTTCCAAGGTGAGAATGAGCACACATAATCTAGAACACTAGGTGGCACTGTGTTCAAATTTATCAGGTTCCTACAGGATGCGAGATCCCAACGAAATCCCCCCCCCCCCCCCCCCCCCCCCCCCCCCCCCCCCCCCCCCCCCCCCCCCCCCCATACATCAAATATTTTAAAAGATATCTCAATACGTGCCAAATTTCAAAACGGCGGACGGGAGGTTCGTCCGAGCGTGACCAAGTTGGCTGATTGAAAAAAAAAAAGTTCTAGAAATTGTCTGTGCAATTAAACTGATTAAGGCCAGACACCATAGGAATAGTACAGAGGCGTCGTTTTCGGAGTCGTCGGAAAGCGTAACCGACGCCGGTTATGTGCCGATCAGCAGTAATACAATACAGCACACAAGATAGTATCAACACTGACTCTTCAAAATGTCATCACTGCCTGAGAGGACCATTCAGGAACATGCTACGTAGGGCACCGACAAAGGTTTATTTTATTATAAATAAATCAGATGGAACATCACGTCACTGGTATTTCTCAGACAGAGCAAACCCATGATTCATTCCATCAGGCAATACGTTCATAACGAGCTTGGACATGGTTAAAGATAGACGTGACCATACTATTTGTGAAAAATTTAACAGAGTGAACCATGATACGAAAGGTTATTAAAAAAAAAAAAATTTGCATCCTAACATCAGAACATGCGTGCGAAGGTGTCGTCTAGCACTGAGGTCATGTGTAAGCTAATAGCATTAGACACAGAGTAAACAAAAAAAACCCAAAAAAACAAAAACCATCTGATTCACTGGAGACTTGTGATCTTGTGCAATCATTATTTCTCAAACCTGCAAACTCATTTTCTCAGAAACCAGACAGCGTTTTGCTTTAACTCTGTTCATTGATTTGTTCAAAAATCATACGAGTGTGACATCTTTGTGGAGGTTTAGGATTTAAAACTTTTAGGCCATAGATTTGGTGAAGACGATCAGCTTATCGAGCGAACGGTCCGTTTGAGCCGGTTTACAGTGTTGTGTTTTTGGGGGTTTTTTTTTGGCATGCGCAGTGAAAACGTCCTCGCTGAGATACATCGTAACTGATCGGAGTATAAACACGGGCATTTCCTCAATAAGAGTTGAACAACTCGATCATTTTTCATGGAACTGTTTCTCGGAAACTGCTCTAAGGGGTTTTTAGAAATTTAGTAAAGGGCCCAGACTCGTTTAAAGGACTGTTCATCATTAAAGACAAATCCATTAAATCAGGTCAGTATGCTATTTTAACACGCTTCTTGGTGCGCCAATCGATCTAACATTTACTGGTTTCTTATCTCGTTATTAGCCTGTTTGACTGGCGAGTTGAATGGAATCCAAACCTCAATAACTGAAAAACAAGTTGACGTAATGCCGAACTGAATCCAACGACATGGCGGCTCAGTGATTAGTACGATTGCCTAGCACCTCATGCGCTGTAGGCTGATTGGCATTTCTAAATTGTCCATAGTGTATGAATGGGTGTGTGAGTGCGTGTGCAATTGTGTCCTGTGATAGGTTGGCACCCCATTCAAGTCCCCTGTCATGTGTGGCTCCCCACGACCCCGTGTAGGATAAGTGGTACAGAAAAATGGATGGATCTACGACGTTAATATTGGAATATCATCAAGCTATATCGCACGAGCAAGAGTGCGGTTATACCGAGTATTAGCACGGCTGTGATTCGGCCGTAGGTAATCGCAAGTCGTGTTGATATTCAGTACGGCCGTACTCTTGCTCGTGCGATATTGCTTTTATGCAACAGTTTTTTTGCTATCGTTCCGCAAACAGAAACAGATCCTGAAGCCACTCTCACTGAAAGCCTGTCAGCTAGCTGGCTCGCGATGATTTGTACACTCATTAAAAGGTGCATCCAGTGAAACTGGCTTCCCTTCTTCCTTTTCTTCACCGGCTGCACTTTCATATTTTAAGCCAAAAGTTATACTCATGAAAAATTGCATTGTTTGCCATGTCCGCTGATGTCGCTAGCGCTACTGTAGTCAATGTTTCAGTGGGAATGTTGCTAGAAATGGAATTTCATGTGGTGAACACAGACGAGCAGTGAAACATCACAGTGTGGTTATATTAAACATAAGCACTCTTGGAATGCCACCTGTCCAATAAGAGGGCCGGAACTTCCTGTTGTATAATCACTAAAATAAATATCTGAGGAGTGCGCAGGTTTTTTCTTAATACAGTTAGAGGAACAACTGGTTGCCAAAAGTTTGAGAACCCCTGTCCTTGAGCATGTGCCATATGTTCTGTTTTTTTTTGGGGGCGGGCAAACAAAGGTGTGTTTAAAAAGTGAGTTGCATGCAGGAAAGTAAACGTTTGTTTACGGGGGCTGAGAGATGGACACAAATTCATTCCTTATATACAGGTTGAGGACCGGAGACGGGCATACTGCTGGAGAGAAAGAAAGAAAGAGGGAGGTAAAGAGGATCGAGTGACATTACGGAAGGATTACTGCAGGAACGGCTCAGGAGAAGGGACGGGGCGCTGATTCGGGGGACGGCTCAGGAGAAGGGACGGAACATTTTTCCTGGAGCACTATCATAACGAGGAAGCATGAACAGCGGTAATTAACAACCTAGTGAGAACTAACATGACCACAAAAGAAACCAAATTGTCATCATCAGCCTGAGAACACACCACTTCTTGTGTGTGAATAACTTCACATAGAAATGTATTTCTGCACACAAACAAGTTTATGCAGACAGGTTTACGGATTTTGCTTTGAGGACCTGCTCGGTCCTGAAAATGATTCTGCTATCCAAATTAATAAGCTACCTTGCATGAAAGGAAATAAGATTTTTTTTTTTTTAAACTAATAGAAGTACCACGCTACCAGGTAACCATAGCAACCATGACCAGCATCCTTTTCCCTTATAAAAATTCTCTCCACCTGGAAGTATCCTGAAATCACGTCGTGCACCCGAATCTGAAACGGTTCTGTGTGGACTGTAGAAAACGATGGGCAGAGCATGAAGCGTGTAGAATAGACCATGAAGTGGAGGTTAATAGAAAACAAAATATGGAGCATGATTTTGGGTGTGTGAGATTTTAGCGTGAGAGAAATCGTGAGGACAACGTGTGCGTGTGTGGGATAAAACGGATTAAGCAAAAATGCATGTATGCACTCAGGAATGTTTTGGAGGGGCAAAGAAATCCTTTTTGTGGGCTTCCTGTTCCTCTCCCTAACTGGCCAATCAGGAACAACAAAGCAGGGTGGAAAAAGGAAGTGGACTTAGGTATTTCCTATGGGACTTGAGTCAACAAAGTAGGACTGGTATTCCTTTCTCATACCATCTGAGACATCGACTGGCTTAAAAGCAAAGGTTTCCTGAGAAAATAAAGTCAAATATGTAGTTGCTTAGACAGACTGCCAGACAGAGTGCTGTTACTTCAAAACACATCCCGTGTGCAGGCAAATAATATGGAAACGGTTCCGTGGCAACAATAAATCTGTGCGCAGATGCAAAGCCCCGCTGGAAAAGGAAATCAGTGTCTCCATTAAGCTTGTCCGCAGATGGAGTAATTCCTTAGATTTATATAGCGCTTTTTCTAGGCACTCAAAGCGCGTTGCAATTTCCTCAACCACCACCAGTGTGTAGCATCCACCCGGATGATGCAACGGCAGCCATAGTGCACCAGAACGCCCACCACACACCAGCTAATGGTGGAGAGGAGAGTGTGATGTAGCCAGTTCAGAGATGGGGATTATTAGGGGGCAATGATGGAGAAGGGCCAATGGGGGAATTTCGCCAGGACACCGGGGGTATACCCCTACTCTTCATGAGAAGTGCCCATGGATTTTTAATGACCACATCGTTAATAGGGTCCATGTTCAGTGAACAGGAAAGGCATTTGGAATACAGCCCGACCGGGTATTTGTACAAGGCTCATTCCTGCGTGAAGGTGAGTGGAAGATGGCATCCCTGTTGAGGCGGCACTAAACCACAGTAGAAAACCAAGCTCAGAAAAGTAAAGCGAGCCACGTCGAGCCGTACCGCGCAGTGGAAAAGTGGTTTTGCACGGAGGTCAAATCACCACGGACTGTGGAAACGTCACACTGGACTTCAAGCGATTTGGATTCTGGTCCTCTACACTATTCCTCCAGTCTCTGGGACCTTGATTTCCAAATGAAATGCAACATTTACTTTCATCTTCCCCATGATTGTGGTTGTGTGTACTGAACCAGACAGAGAGATTAAAGCCTCAGGAAACCTTCGCAGGTGTTTTGAATTAATTAGCAGCTTAGAGCTCTTCTCGGGTCGACATTTCGGTATTATAAATTCCTTATCCGAATATTCCGAGATACTGGATTTTTGATTTCCACGAGCTGTAAGCCGTAAACATCGAGATCAAAACAAAAATGGCTTGAAATATTTCACTTTGTGTGATAAACCAAGAACACATGAGAGGTGCATTTGTTAAAAAATATTTTACGGGAAAAAACGAATTTATTTTTGAGATGCACCTGTACGTACTAAACATGAGACAGAATTTCCTTGTCTAGAAATTGGGATACGAAATACTGGAGAGACGAATTTTGCTACTCTGAAGCATGTCTGTTTAATAATCCACTAGCACAGACCTCTGAAGTAAAAGAAATATACATACAATCTACAGCAGCTGGCTGGACCGTGGTCTGAAACGCAGGTTAAAAATCAACATCTGTACGCTGAACTTGATGTAAACTGAAAAGTTACTAGCGAGCAGTTAAACTCGTAGTAAGAAATGACACACGTCAGGGCAGGCTGTTCCATGAAATTAATGCACCCCAGGGGGTGTGATGTGGCACAACGTGCAAGAGGAGTCTCTCGGGGTCCCGCCTTTCTTCTGCCTAGTTCTCCGTAACAGTCGGTCACGTTGACACGATGCTTCTGTAATACTGAGAAAACCCAAAAGATAATTATATCGTCAGTGCCACGGATACTTGGGACGCGTCGCATTCCACCACATAAGCATCTAGCGCCTTTAAGAAGTTACGTTATCTCAAACACCACTCTCCACAAAATATTTATATCTTGCTTTCGAATTGGACCTCGAGTTACGACAACGCAGTGACACCGTCCCCGACCCGAACGGCATCGTAGTGCTGGGAAAAAACCCCAAATTGCACTTCAAGTGCCTGCTCTTTCGCAGTGGAGGCACGTAGCAAAGCCCGAATGGTTTCTGATTAGAAACAGACACCTTGCTACTGAAAAACAGCATCTGAGATCGAATCACGATCGTAAGATAAGATTGTTCTGCGTTAGTCTCTTGGCTTCACAGCGGTGGCATGAGCTTCCCGGTTTCAGCTTAAACAAGCTACAATATTATTTTATACATTTATTCTTTAGAACTTACTTCAGGGTAATTTTACATTTAAAACCCCTATAGCATGCTAACATTGGTCTCCAGTTTTTCTAACTAGCAGTGCTTGGTGTTTCTCCAAGCCTGTAGCTATTTGCCCTTTTTTTTTTTCTTCTTTTTTTTTAAACATACAAGAGCAGCTGTCAAAGAACTGAAAGAAAAACAAAAAGTACTTGCCGTAGGTTTTCCCCCCCTGACGTTTAGCGAAGCCGTTCCTCTTCCTGATGATCAACAGGACAGTGTGAAACCATAAATACTCTGCTTTACGATGGTGACTAAAGCAGAAAATCCACGAACTCTTCAAGACAACAGCCACTACAAAAGCCTAAGCTAACCGTAAATCCTGGAAAATCAGCCGCAGATCTAGATCGCTGAATGTAAAATCATCTATGTAAGGGGGGGGGGGGGGGGGGGGGGGCTGGCTTTTCACTTTCAAAATCATCCATATGGTAACGTTCACAGCTGTTAATATCAATAGTAGAACTGGGACACATGTACAAGGTGGACAATGAGAGAGAACTTTGGCCTTTTAACAGGAGGGCAGGAATTTAATGATGGAAAATCCCACAGAAATTAAATTACAAATTAACATTGGTATCAATGAGAAGTTGGTTCAAATGAGGAAAAAAAATAAATAAATCCTAAACCTTGAAAGCAATGATAGTTTTACACCAACTCCTATACGCCAGCTCCTTAGACTTCTAAAAGGAGTGGACTAGTTGTCATTTCCATAGTTAGAGCAAAAACTGGTTCAGGTCATGGTAATTTTTAGATTGTTTTATTAGTGCAGTTAAATAACAGCAAAGAATGCATCAAACTGCAGAATTACATTATTTTACTGCAGTTCTTTAAACGCTCTCGGTGCAGCTGAGCCGAAATCGTCAGTTTTAGAGAGGAGACTGCGCAGCATGGAAGCTCGTGTCCGTCAACAGATCCCTCCTTAACGTTTCATGACCAGGCTTTCTTGGATGGAGGGTCTAGCGTCAACAGCAGAGTTTGGGAGATTTTTCCAAGCTGATAATGACCCAGAGTGTTATGTTCAAAAGTAGTTGAGTGGGATCGGATAGTGACGTCGCAACCTGCTTTTTTTTTTTTTTTTTTGCTTACTTTTTTCCCCATGGATGTATTAGCCAACTAGTCTATGCAACCCATAATTAATAGGTGGCCATGTTAACCAGTCATAGTAGGGGCTGAATGCAAATGACATCAAAACTATTAAATATGGTGCTACTGCTATGTTGGCTTTTGTAGCAACCGCAAATATAATATCTCGTGTAGCGTGAAAGCTTTCAGTGGATATATTTTTGCCACACTGCCCAGCAATAAACATTATTATTATATAACTCTTAAAGTCCCCATGAAGTGCCTTGAAACGCACAGCGATATTTGATGTGTTGATGTTAATGGTCACTGGAACAGGAAGTCAGGGCGGGACATATCGAGTGCCTCCTCTCCCGTTTTTAAATAGACAATAGTGTTTAGCTTACCTCAAAGCCCAGGCTAAGACGTACTTGACAGTTAGTACCATGGGAAAAACGCCCGTCAGTAAGCTGTGAGCTTCGAGGTGTTCAAAGTGAACGAATTCAAGCCATTTCCTTTCTAACCGAATAAAAAAACATGTGCGTTCGAACAACCAGAGACGCGTTTAAAACCCACGCTCGCTGATACGATTTCTCTCGCTCAACAACGGCAACTTCGGCAAGGTGATTTTTATAAATAATGTTGGGGGCGGGACACTTCAGATCCTAGAGAGCATTTGATTGGACAGATCTGGTGAGACGCTGAAGTGCAGAGTGATGTCATCGAAACGGTCGATCCGTATTCGTGGTAGACAGAGACTGTAGATTTTTAACACGTACATCTATCTAAATGCGAATTTCGTCATCGTTTTGGAGCGCACTACCTAACAGATAACCTTACGGCTAACATCTTCAGACTAAAAGCCATAAAATGCCCATTTTGATTTAATGGGGACTTTAAAATTAATGGTAGCATCAATGGTTCTCAGTGAACCATAACATAAAAAGTAATAATAATAATAAAAAAAAGTCAACATGTTAAAAATTTTAACCTATAAATTCTTAAAGTTACTATTAACATTTTAAATATGATAATATAGAGAGCTATAAAATCTTCAGATTAATTAAAAAAAGTCCATTTTTTGCATAGAAAATCTTAAGTTAACCTTAACATGTAAAACGTTCATGAACGTTAACAAACTTAAAAGTTCCAAGATAAAGCAACAGTTTAAAGTGCATGCTAACATAAAAAAATAGCTTAAAAGTTTATGTTGACAGACAACATTTTAAAATGTTAAATATATATGTTTTTTTAAAACATTTTTAACTGGTGTAAAATTATTAAGTGAACTACTATATGTAAAAAGTTAGCATTAGATGCTATAATAACTCCTGAAGCCAGGTTAGCACTAGCTAGCTAACTCATACATTAAAAAAAAACAAACAAAAAAAAAAACTAAAACGAAGTTATTAGTTACTCAGTTAAACTAACTCAAGTATAAAGACTACACATTTTAAGATTAAATTTTAGATAAATTAACCACCCCAAGCTGTGGGAACAGTGCCATTGTATTGTTATTACGGTGGTAAGAGACAACTCAGTGAAGGTTAGAGAGAGCTAGCAGGGCTAAGTGATCAGCTGGAGCGGATGACGCGGCAGCGCTCTGAGCTCAACCCGAAGCTCTCGGTGTACTCACTCACCACGAAACACCAAACACTCGCCAACTTCACACTTTTAAACCCATCCAATATCTGTAATTTACTTCAGCGTGCACTCACCCTGCTGAACCAGATGCTGAGCTGTGTGTCCGACAGTACGGCGAAGTAAAAGCGCTGCGAGCTGGGCTGGATGTGGAAGGGTTCCTCGGCGCTCTGCAGCGGGCACAGCAGCCTCCGCGGCCAGCCCGTCAGAAAATACATGGCGAACACAAATACCCCGTCTCGGCGTTTTAAACTGATCTACTCCCGGCGCTTTCCATCCACACGCAGCCTAATCCCCTTCAGGCTAGCTGGCTAGCTAGTTAGCCGGTTAGCATATTCGCTAGCAAGTCCGTGTCACTCCATACAGATGATCCGAGTTCATTATTAACCAGGCGCTTTACCATGGAACTGTAGATATCGATATTCACATATAAGAGCTCTAGAAGAGCTACTTTTGTAATTTATCCAAGGCTGGCGGAAAAAAAAACATTAATCTTTAACTCGACGCCATTTTTGCGTTTTTCACTAAGCGAGCGCCGACGCTAATGTAACGGGAGCGACGTTTGTTTTGAAGCGAAGTTCGGCATCCGATTTCTCTCGCGACGTTCCAGCGACGCCATCTTTGGCTTTTTTTATGGATCTCAAATCCGATTCGCTGATCCAAGCACGAGAAGGTGGGGCTAGAGTACAAAGAGGGAGGGTAATCGTCACGCGTTGACGTGAAACGTCATTTCCTGTGTCAGCATTGAAAATGGATCGAGGGTTCCACCTGGTGGTGAAAGCTTCTTATATTTACAACAACAACAATAATAATAATAATAATACTTTAAAAAATATTCTTTAATTCTAATTCGCATTGTACTGTATTACATAAATACTGTGTGTACCCTCAAGTGTACAGGTCTGTTTATTGCACTTCAAATTACTCTCCTGAACAATATCCGTATAATTATATCATCAATATAATATATAAAAAGTTCCAAAATCAATCAGAATAAACCAGAATCAGAATATACAGTAAATATAAAAAAAACACACACACTCCAAAAGCTGTTAAATGTAAATATTTATTTCTCTTTACAGAGTCCAAAACCACTCTGGAAACATATCAAATCAGTCCTTCGACTCTGGTCTGAAATCTTCTGGGAATGAAAGAGTAAGCAATGTAATAAGTCAATATATTAAATTCCATTATATTACAATTATTCTATGAAAGGAAATTATAAATGAGACTGAATTAAGTTTGTGTAACATAATAATGTCAGATCATGACAGCATGATTTACGTTCAAAGTATCTACAGCATGTTATATAAAACACGACAGACATTCACACGGGGCGCGTATAATGTCAGTCCTTCTTTTTGTCCGAGACTGCCGTCGTCCCGTTACACAAGTCTGCATTTCCATTGCATTCGTTCTGAAGAAGGAAATAGGAAAGAACACACCTTAGATGCGATGGTATTTAAAATTTCACATCATAACAGTAAGATATAGATTTCAGTCTGCCATAACTTTCATGGATAAGTGCAGGGGTTCTCAAGCCTGTCCTGGAGGACCTCCAACACGGCACGTTTTGTATGTCTCCCTTATGTGACACTCCCAATTCAGATCTTGCAGTCTGTACTAATGAGCTGATGAGTTAAATGAGGGAGACATGAGCAGTGCTAGTGGTGCTCCAGGACAGGTTTGAGAAGCACTGGTCTAGTGAATGAAACTAAGATTAGTTAATCTGAGAATGACACATGCAATGCTCCTTAAACTTGGTTCAGAATAAGAAACCTCAGAAAGAACTCGATAACAATACAGTGCATGTTGAGTATGACTTTACCTTGATTGGATGGTTTGTTTGGTTGGTCTTTGTGTCATTCGTTCCCGTCTCCTGCACCGCCGGTTTGGTCCAGAACCGGCTGATGAATGGAGAGATGAACGGGTAGATGATGGGCTCCAGGAAGCGTTTGTAAACCCACAGGAGGACGGGGATGACAATGCAGGGGATGCACACCATGACTGAAGCTCAAATTCACACTGCAGTTCCCTTAAAAAATACAAGCTTTTATTAGTGGTGGCTACCTTAACTTTGTCGTTTCGGTGAAAAATGAAAGTAATTCAAACGATTTCTTTAATCACAGCTCTATCGTTAGAGGATCTTCATCGTGTCATCTGACCTGGACAACACATATTATAGTACAGTTAGGCTAGTTATACAATTAGTTCAAGATGACATAATAATCTTAAACAGTATAACAACATATCACAGCCCACATTACATCATGACCTGGAATTGGTGTCACGTGACCAGATTACGCTACATAAAATACTGTGTTGCACATTTTAAAACATATTTATTAAAACTGGCTTCTAATTAACTTTCAATTTGATCTTTTACAGTTTATTGTTTATGTATTATTATCATTTGATCTCTCTGTCCTAATACTATGTCTTATTATTTATCTTTTATTCTTATCATTTGAAACTTTCTTGGTTTATTATTGTCACGGAATTATTTTTGTCCTTTCTGTGTATCTTAGAAGCACTTTGAGCTACGTTTTATGTGTGAAATGTGTTCTATAAATAAAATTGATCAATAGTCATTTACGAATGTAAGTGTTGGAAGGTTTCAATTATGTTTATTTTATTTCAATTATACATATATATAAAACATATTTCTAGAACAATCCGACTCTGGTGTTCAGTCATAATGTTGTCGCGCGCGTGAAAATCCTTATTTATATAAATCCGACAATAGAACAGAACAGAATCATACAGACATTTCATACATACCTTTTATGTCTATTAATATATAAAGTGTCTAAAAGCAGCTTTTCCGATTCGTCACTAAGTTATTAAACTGGCGTTAGCACAGGTCTGGTGTTATAAACCTGCTATGCAGCCCAAGATTAGCCACCAAGCTAACAAAAACAGACCGCTCTGTCACCCATCTGTGTACAAATAAACTGAAGCAATCAAAGACATCGAACAAAAAAGCGACTTGTTCGACTCACCGATAATTCCTTCTTTCTTTCCTTTATTTCTTTTATTGATTTATTGATTTATTTTTCTGGTTAGCTCTATTTACGTCACGCTGATGTTGCCAACGCTAATGGATCCTGCTGGAAAAGAAAACAAAAAAACTATAAGAAACGCATCTGCGCCACCGAGCGGCCTGGAGGACAGATAACAGCGCCACCGAGTGGACTGGAGCACAGATAACAGCGCCACCCAGTGGACTGGAGGACAGATAACAGCGCCACCCAGTGGACTGGAGGACAGATAACAGCGCCACCCAAAGTGGGAGCCGCCAGGGGGCGCCCGGGGTGTCGTAGGAACACTTTAAACTGGCAACAGATTCCGTGTACGCTCAGGCATACTTGGCTAAGACACCCGATTCTGATTCTGAAAGTGCCCTTAGGTAAGATTGCCTCCTGCATAGCATTGAGATTACTTAAATGTTCATGAAGGAAGTCTAATATAATGTTTTTTTGCTTTGTTTCTTTTGCATGTGTTTGGTTGTAGGTTGGGGCCTCCTGCACTGGTTAATACCTGGTAAGGTAGCAGAGTCTTGGGACCTTTCCTGTAATAGTAATTCATAGTCAGTGCTGTCGTGAACTAGTGGGACTAGTGGGAATTTTGTACAAATACATCATCGGCACATGAACGTCAAACTTAATGTCTTACCTTAGGCACAAACGAAGTCTGACTATATGGCGACAGGCAAAGTCTGCCATTTAAACAAGGGAGTTTGAGAGTGAGAAAGAATGATATTTTACAATATGAAGAAAACTGGTTCATAACTGAGTTTTATTTGATTTTTTTCTTGATGAACAAGTCAGGCCAGGGATTTCGGGTTCCTCCATGCAGAGGGACAAACAAGAACCCTTTAGGGTCCTACAAAGAACATTTCTTTCCAAGAGTGTACACTATGCCTCATAATAAAGAAAACACAAACACTAATTAGTAACAACGGATTTAGTTTTATTTATACTCAAAGTATGACACACAATGGCTTATCATATATATACAAAATATTGTATAGACATTTCTACAATTTGAAATGCAAGGGCCTGTATCATACATACGGGTTAGGAAGAATAATTTCCTAAAATAAACTTCAATAAACCTGTTTGCATAAAGCATCGAACAAACACGGCACAACTTAGAATTTTTCTTCCTCACATACTTCCACATAATGCAAATATGGTTCGAACGGCATCTTCACGACTATGGATATTTTTTTAACCCCATAATCCAGGGTACAAAGGACATTTATAGATTACATTTAAATTGAAGATTGTAGCGACAACATTTTTTTTTTTTTTTTTTTTTTTTTAATAATTCCATATTTGTGCTAAAAGCTGGAAATTAGTACACTTTGCACTTGTACAAAAAAATCGGCATGGACTTTTCACTTTTATGTTTTGGCTCAACGTCTCCAAAGACTATGGAAAAAATAAATCCTATTTTAATCGTATTTACATTACCGAGATTATATTCGGGTCATTTCGAACCTGAGAAAACAGCTGGTGTTTGTAAATTTGAACCATTTTGAACACATTAGATGTTAAATTCTGTCATCTCTTATACACAAACACGCCTGCCATCAGGAGGATCGCCAAACATGCGAAGTGCTTTCATGTGTCTGTTTTGATCAATGCTGTTCACACTAAGAAGGAAATAAGATATAATAATAATAATTAAGAAGAAATGCTATTGCTAACACTATCGCCGAGATCTAAAAGTAAATCTGAGATAATAGGACACACCATTGTTAGAAATGAAACAGAACAGGGGCTTTAACAAATGGAACACCAGGCAAATGAATATAACATTTAATTAACAACAATGCTTTGCGCATGAACATAACACTGGGTGTGTTTTAGTGCAATATGACTAAGTAGTACGTATTAATATTCACGTCATCGGCAATAGGGTCTGTGATAGCTGTTAAAAATAAACACAGTAACAATAGTAACATAAGCTGAAAGGTTAGCGTAACCATCCCATTCCAATAAAACTTTCACTAACAGTTGGTACGGCAGTTTTACTGCAGATACCAAAGCAATCAAACAAGCCAGCATCTTCTGTCAATCAAAAATAATAATAATAATAATAATAATAATACAATAACGAAGAAAAATGAACTGAAACGAGGAATTCATTCCTCTTCCTTATTAACATATTCGAAAATGATATACTTGATGAAACACATGAAATGATGAGCGGGCTCAAATGTAACAATGCTCAGTGCATTTAACACTCGTTAAAATCCAATGTCTCATAATTTGCTCGTAAGCAGGTCTAAAAGTTTCAATTCACCACCAAAAATACACCAACTCAGCGAATACTTGCATA
Organism: Ictalurus punctatus; assembly: GCF_001660625.3. Classification (NCBI taxonomy): domain Eukaryota; kingdom Metazoa; phylum Chordata; class Actinopteri; order Siluriformes; family Ictaluridae; genus Ictalurus; species Ictalurus punctatus. Next base: position 2,996,373 of record NC_030433.2, on the reverse strand, counting down.
AAAAATAAGTGATAAATGAGTTATCCCTTTAAAAAAAAATTATATATATATAAATATATATATAATTTTTTTAAAAAAAAATATGAATCTCATTTGATTGGAATCTGAATATGTGGTTTATTACAGGACGCGTGTAATCTTTTAATACAGGATTAATGATTGTGGTCTTTTTAGTCTGTATTCAGAGTTCTTTACCAACTGAATGCCAAAAACGCGCACATCGGTATTCAGAACTCAGAAGTTACAGAAGAGTTATGCATGTGGGGAATAGTTTGAGTCAAACAGAGGTGCATGTCAGCTATGCACAATTTTCACCACGGACAAATTCTTCTTGTGTGCTGTTGACTCAAAGGAACGAGGACCAAGGAACTCAAAGGACAAGGACCAGTTTAAGTCCAATGCTGAAATTTATGTTATACTCTCTACAAACTATGGAATGCCACTTGCGGCCAATATATATAGGACCTCATTGACTTTACTTAGTTGAAATGCGTACATTGAATTGAGTTACATCCATACGATTTGTTTTCGTATATTCGACATGATTTGACTATGTATTTTCAAAACTCTGGATAAAATCGAACTCCACGCTCTCACCTGAGCGGAGGATCGAAAGCCAGCCCGCTGGCGGTTTCACCACAGCTACGTTACTGCTGCGCCGTTCCGATACACACGCCAACGTCCTCGTAAAACGCCGTTCGGATAGACACGCCGACGTCCTCGTAAACCGCTTTAATGCTATGTGAATTGACCGCTCTACATGATTCAGTCTACTAATGACACACTTGTTTGAATTAAGTTTAGCCGCGGAGTCATGTCTCGATGAGAAACTTTTTTCTTTTCTTTTACCAAAAATATACAGATTACGTTCTCTTAAATCTGACTGACCACATATTTCCACTGTATGACAACATAAATCGATCAATAGTATTGTCCCGGTAAAGCGCCTTTAAACTGGGGACCCCGAAGGAGACGGTGACGTATCCGTTCTTTGCGGGAGAGTGCACTGTTTTATTAAAGTGACAAATCAACACAGCGAATTAAAAGTGCGATAAAAAGAGATTATATCCCGAATACACGTTACGATTTCACGACCTTGATTTCTTTCATCTGTGTGCAGAAGTAACTGTTGGTGCTCGATATATAAAAATATGTCGACTAATATAATGTGCTGGATCGGGTGCTGTTTTATAAGTTGCCAGATATTAAAGATTCAAGCCATTTTGTTAAATGAAGCCAGATTTGCAGTGTATTACACCAACTAGGACTGTTCACGCAGCAACATACTGGCAATGTACTAGACTCCTATTAGATTTATTTCACTGCTTGGCATCTTCTCACTCATATATCATCATATCTTTCAGTCGTCTAATGGTTTTTTACGTTATATCCTGTTTCCTCCGACAGCGAAGAAAAACTGTTTCCGTCCTCATTCCTCATTTTTTTTTCTCTCCTCGTTTAATGGTAAGCACTTGTTTTTAAAGGCTGTGCTCTAGAGGCTACTCAAAATCCCCATCTCAAATGCTTTTTGGACTTAAGTCACCGATTTTGAATACAGCCCTTCGTGACTAACACCTGATGCTGACGCAATCGAGTCCTTCTGTTCCACCCTAACACTTTCCTCACTTTTTTTTCGGGAATTATATTAGTGTACGGAATCAGTTGCGATCAGTTCAATTTTAAACGCTGATGAAATATAAACAGTTCTCGGTAGTGGATTCAGACTTTTGGACGTGACTGTGAGGCACAGAAGCAGCCTCCTGGCTGATTCTGATTCATCCCTGCAGTGTGAAATAACACAGGAGCATTTTTAGTCTACAACGTGTTGTTTTTTTTCTTTCCTTTCTTAAAAATAGACATTTTTTCCATTGAAAATCGATACGTATTTATGACCTGTAACTCTGCTGACCTCTGAAAATGAAATCTGACCGGAAATGCCATGCCAGGTGCTTCATCAGCTCGTTAACGAAAATATTTCAATTCAATCCGAGACTCTAGACTCTCTTAGTCATTCATTCATTCATTCACTCATTCATTCACAGCTCCATGGTTGTCCTGAGTGGAAGCCTATTGATGTCACCTTTCAAACTCTAATGAGTTGATAGTTAATAGTTGATTCATTCTATCTCTCTCTCTCATACTCTCACACACACACACACACACACACACACACTCTCACACCGGCAGCTCCTGTTCAAGACTTCTCCACAGGCGTCAAGCCGATGTAAGTGCCGTTCTTCTCGACTGGGTCGTCTCTGTTGACCGAAGTGTACGACATTTCGGTCTTTCCAGAACTCTACAGGAAGAAGAGCAAAGCAGAAGATTTTCACGTCGTTGAATGTAATCGCACTGCTGTAATTCAAGTACACTACAACATTGATAGTTAGTTGAATAACCGTGAATGAAAACGTTATAACAATGACATCGTCGTTCGTTTAATATTTAAACCACAGCACCGTTGACGATCGGTCAGAAGGTGTTAATCACACACACAGATCTGTCGCCTATGCCAGACAAGCCATACAAACGGATGAAAAACACTCGGCGAGGTGAAGTTTTCCGCGAGGAGACGTCTACTTTTGCGGCCAGACTGCGATGGGTCGTGAGTGCCTCCGTGTTTAAAAACCAAAGCACTGGCGCCATGTGACACAGCCCGTGTACGCGGTTTCATTTCACGTCTTTTAATCCGGTAAAACGTATAGAGAGGTCATGAGAATGTGACGGGGGAAAACCTAGATTAGTCAGTCCTTTAGGAAACCTTAGCACGGACGAAGCGATGACGTGTGAACTTAAATGCGCTTCGGATACGTTCAGATAAATGGAAACGATTCAAAGAGATACAGATCTCAAAGTGAAATGTTGAGCGAAACTCACGGAGAACGTGGCCGAAGGAAAACATACCTGGTTATACTAGGATACATATACTACATACACGGTTATACTACAGTACTGAGTATTCTAAGAGGAACATCATGATAAACTTGAGAAAGAAAGTATATACATGTAGACTTGTCGGGTAGCTTGCCTGTAGCAGGAAGCTATAGTGAAAGGATTTGTGTTTTAATCTTGAAGCAGAACTGCGTAACATGTGATTAGAGTCCGCTGTTGCGGGTTTTCCAATAAATCACGGACACTCTACGGTCAACGAGTAAGCAAACTCAAAAAGGGAAAATCCATAATCGTAAACCAAACACAGGAAGGACGGTATAGAGTAAAAAGGCACACTAGATGTAAATGGAGAACAAATGAACACAATCAGGAAACAAAGCAGTGACAGAATGAGGCAGAGAAAGGACCAGGAAAGCAAAACCAGACCAGGAAGCTGATATTTAGCACAAAAGACCAATATGGACTACGAAACGAGGCTTGGAGGGTGGTCCCTTTTCATCTTGCATGACCTCGATCCTAAAATTGTGCTGTATTGTTGTCGTGAGTAAATTTCTGAGCAGAACTCACACAGCCTGCGGCAATCTGGGAAATAAAGGATCGGTCAGTTTAAAGTCGTGTGACTGGAGGGTGAGGCTGTGAATGTCACGCGATGTTAAAATGCCACATTCTTCGACGGTTTATGCGTTACGTGTCACCGAATGAAAACGAGGTAGTCAGAGTACCCGAGAGTAACCTTCATACGGTACGTATACGCGCGCATACTGTGCACACCCTTTCGCCGTCCTTCTCACCCTCGCTCTCACTCTATCACTCTTTCACGCTCGATCACAAGCACGTTACCTTCTTCCGGTGGGAGAGGAAGAAGAGGGAAAGGCCGATCAGTGACAGGACGGCTCCCAGAACCATCAGGACGTATGGGAAGTTTGGAACAATTTTCACGATCAAAAGCAGCTTCTGCAGTTTCTGAGCTGATGCGTCGTCAATCACGACAGACTAAAACACACACACACACACACACCATCATCAATCAATGCACACTGCAACAATTAAAATATAACTATCTCTAATTAATATTAGTTACACCACATCGCTGTTGAATTCTCAATTCCGATTCGTCAGTGCGGCCCGCGGAGTTTATATTACCGCGCTTGGTGTAATGCGATAGCATTTCTGTAGTAACGTCTTTCACAGGGACTTGTATGGTTGTGCGTTACACGTACACAAACTTTTTAGAAAATGTGTGTAATTGCTGATGGGGTGAAGTTTTCTGTAGGGAGATTTTAGCCTTTATGGAAGGAGTCTCCAGTGTCAGCACATTGTAAAAGTTTGTAACAGTACTTAAATGTTGTGCTCATGCTTTCTATACATTTAGTTTTTGTTTATCGAAAGATCTGTACTTAAGAGATACATTCGTCTGGAGCAACAGCAAATGCTAGACAAACATGTCCCGGTCGATCAGTTACCTTCAGGCAAAAAATGTACACATTTATTCGTTCTGATTTATTTATTTATTTATTTTTAACTAAATTTGAAAGTCATAATCATCTCTTACCTCGTTTAGGAACATGATGGGGAAGATGGTGCCATTCAGGTTTCTGGTCATTCTGCAGAACACACAAACACACAGACAGTGTGAAATCCAGACAGTGCAGGGCCATTATAAAATAAATAAATAAATAAATAAATAAATAAATAAATAAATAAAAGATGCGGACTTACGGAAATCCGGTAACTCTATCAAGTTTAATGTTTATCTGGGCTCTTTTAGCAGCACGAACTGGCACACCTGTGGTCTGCACACACACACACACACACACACACACACACACACACACACACATACGCATGTAGTTGTACTTTTAAAAGCCCAAAAACAAATCCTATACACTCAATCGATTACTCAGTTTAGCACGGATCGTATATATTGATATTTATGCTTTAATAAATGTTAAGTATTGCGTTGAGATGCTGTGCTGCTACACAATCACCACTAGGGGATTAAAACTACCGTTATATTCCGGTACCAAGGAAAAAAGGGAATACATTTAAAACATGTACACCTCCATATGTATAGTCACACTGTCAGTTTTATAGAGGCCGCGTTATAGGTTGCACACGATACGTACCTGTGACCTACACACGACTTCGATCAGTTACGACGCACTAAAATAAGATAATATATATTATCCTTTTTTTATTCATGAAATGATGTCCTTACTGACTGAAAACAGGAGAGACTATAACACACCGAGGACGACCTGAGGCGACGTCGAGTGTAACATATAATAACGAACGCTGTGTGTTACCATTTAAATAAAACGTACAGAGTGCTAATTTCAAAAAATAATAATAAATAAGATCATTTCCTGAGTGTAAGATAATCGGATTCACAGAGCGGTTGTAGTTGATGAAATCTGCTTACGGGGTTCAGATCGAGGAACGTCTGATGATGTTCGTGCACTGGTGAAATTCCCTCTATGGCATCGACGTATTTCTTATCAGCCAGGTAGAAATGAGGGAAAGAGACGATGACCGGAGCGCCTGGAAGAGAAAGATAGATTATATAGTAGATGAGAACATGGACAGGAGAGGAGAATGTAAGAGGAGAGAGAAGAGAAGAGGAGCACTATGTAACAAGCTCTCAACACGATCATTGCACATCGAGAGCTATCTTAGGTGTTACAAATTGTCCCTCTCGGTGTGTGTCGGGGTCCCCAGCACTGCTTTCTACGTCATGTTCTGTTTACATTGCCATGTGCTTGTGCTTCCGTTTCATTTCTGTCTCTGCCCCCATCCTGTCATGACTTGTTACCTTATCGTGTTCACATGTACTGTGTTTAATTCTCATTTAGCGTGATTATTTATACACTGCTGCTATGAAAGCTCTTCGCAAAGTCTTACAACTCATTCATGTTATTATGCGTAAGCCACGATTCCCTTGCGCTTTATTTCAGAGTTCTTTGTATAATATTTCCTGGTTTGGACCGTAGCCTGTTTTCTTTGATTCATGAATGGCCCTTGAGAAAGTACACATTGAGGTTACACACTCCTGGCTTTATGTTAGAAGATGAATACTTCACAGTTGGCTTTGTGGTAAATAAAATAAATGAATCAATAATCACACCCTTACTTTTCAAGAATATAAAAAATATCCTGTTTTTCAGAACCACAGAACACATACTTCAAAAACGACATGTGAACTCACACCCAGGGTTGGGACTTTTGACATAACCACAACTTCTCTCCTTTGCAATTTTCACTTCTTACATTTCCTTGTAAGATAAACTTTGTCATAATAAGCATGATCACCCTGTCTGTGACACAGAATTCTAGCAAACCTCTACACCAAGGGAGCGACCTTTATCATGACAGCATGTCGGAAAAACAATAACGTTCGCAACTAAGGTTACTGAGATTGTGACGAGGAAAAAGTAGGGGAGGAAAGGTTCATAGTGGTACAATTGTATCCATGAAACCGTTGCAGTGTTACAAATCAAAATCCTGTCGCACAACTGAGGTTGTTTCAAGACTTCCAAAAATCGTTTGCACTCTTCTGTCCTCACTATGGCTTCCACTGGCTTCATAGTATATAAAGAGCCTCCAAAAAAAAAAACCCAGTCCTTCAAGAGCGAGGACGGCTCGAGGCTCGCCGATCTGCCGACAGATGCGTCAGAGAATAATCCAACTCTCTGAGAACATCGTTCCCCAAAGACAAATCGGTAGGATTTTGTGCATTTCACCTTCTACAGTGCACGATATAATGAACAGATTCAAGGAATCCAGTCGAATCTCTCTGCGTAAAGGGCAATGCCGAAAAACACTTCTGAATGCGCGTGATCTCCGATCCTTCAGACGTCACTGTCTTAAAAACCGTCATGAGTCTGTAATGGAGATCCTGACATGGGCTCGGGAATAAACCTTTGTCGGTTGACACCATCCGCCGCTGCATCCACAGATGCAAGTTAAGGCAAAGAAGAAACCATACATCAATGCTGTCCAGAAGCTCCACAGACTTCTTCGGGCTCGGTCTCATCTGGGATGGACAGTAGAACGGTGGAATCGTGTTTTGTGGTCCGACGAATTGAATTTTCAAATGAACTTTGTTTTTCTTTTCTTTGCATTCTCCATACGGTCCCAATTTTTTTCAGAATTGGGGTTGTCTATACCTTGATTTAGAACTATAAACCAGAATGGCAATTCAGGTCTTTAACTTCACATCACCTTGCATGTCCGTCTTCCTTCTTCATTTCTTCATCAAAAGTCTAAAGACATATCACTTGGATAGCTAGTATAACACTCCTTGGTGTTTCTCTGCCCTGACATGTATTGTTTTGAGTACTTTTTGAGATCTGTTTTATTGGACTAGACTTCAGTTTCCCAACCCTGGTCCTAGTGAAACCCCTGTCCTGCACATCTGAGGGTCTTTCCTGCTGCAACACACCCAATTAGATTGGTTATAAGTTGAATCAGGTGTGTTGGGAGCACTAAAGAGTGCAGGACCAGGGTTGAAAAAATGAACACCATACAACTTGTACAATCCGGGATTAGTGTTTCAGGTAACGAATCCTTACGAATTCTTCAAGTACTTTATTGTTGAGCCTTCAACCATTTTGTAAGCTGGTCTGGTTAACAGCCTCTTTAAAATGACAAAATACAGATGTAATAATTGGCTAAACTGTCCACTCATTATATCCTTCATGGATTCAATGAACTCACACCACTCTACAAAGTCCATGATCATTCCAGTCCATGACCAGTGCATTCTACCAAGTTGCCAACCATTTTCATTACATCACCTTACAATATCTTCCACGTCGTGCTTCAGTCCTGCTTTCAACTTGCCCTTATCAACTTCTCTGATTATTTGGAAGTGTACCTCACTTACATCAGACCAATGAGTTCAACCTTGGCAGCAAGCACAATGTTGGTGAAGCCATTTTCTTGGATGTTTACGTAAAAGTAGCGCAGCTATTTTAATTGCTCTAGCTTACCAAGGGTGTGACCTTTGCCACTATAACATCATGTCCCGTGACCTCAGCCAAACTTTCTAGACTTTTTGGCTGTCTGTTTCTTTTCCAGTTATTTTATGCACGCCACATTACGTGATGTACATCCGTTATTCCACTCTGTGCTCTATGACCCAAATACCTTCTGAGACAATGATCATTACACAATGGCTCAATGGGCAATCTATAAAACAGTTTAAGCTCATTTAGGTTTTAGCTCACAGCAGACATTCCTGTTATTACAAAGACATTTGCACTGTTTCTGCATGCTCAATAAATTTCCTAAAGAGACATTCACTTCATGACTACACATGTCACGATTACATTAAAAATAAATAAATAAATAAAAAACAAAGAACACACACGGAAGCTGTAGAAATCTGAAATGGATCATGTCTGGCCGAGGATTTTTGCTCATGTACATTCATGCAGTTATCTAATCATCCGATCATGAGGCAGCAGAGCAATGCGAAAAAAATTTAAAATCATGCAAATACAGGTCAAGCGCTTCAGTTAATGTTCACATCAAACAACAGAATGAAGAAAACATTTGATAAGCAGAAAAGCATCTCAGCATGCACAAAATATCACCCATGGGGTGGACGTGCTACAACAGCAGAAGACCAAATTGCAACCCAACGTGGTCTTCTGCTGTTGTAGCACATCCACCTCGAGGTTCCATGTGTCGTGCATGCCGGGATGTTTTTCTGCTCATCACAGTTATACAGAGTGATCATCTGAGTGACAATATGCTTCCAGGCAGCTCAAACAAATCTGGCCATTTTCCCATAACCTCTCTTATCAACAAGGCGTTTCCACCCACAGAACTGTTGCTCACTCAGTGTTTTTGTTTTTTCTGTGTCAACCATTCTGTCTCAACTCTAGCGAATGACGTGTGTATAAATCCCAGGAGATCAGCAGTTTCTGAAAAACTCAAACCAGCCCCTCTGGTACCAACAACCATGCCCCGGTTAAAGTCACAGAGATCACACCCTCCCCCCATTCTGATGTTTGATGTGAACATTACCTGAAACGCTTGACCTGTATCCACATAATTGTTTGCATTGCCCTGCTGTCACGTGACTGGCTGAATCGATGACTGCATGAATTAACCTGGTGTACAGGTGTTCCTGTTAAAGTACACGCGGTGTACAATCACACAGTGTTTGCATGATACGTCCCTTCCTTTATAACACGAAGCACAACGGTCAATGACCTTAAAAAAAAGCGAGTGAGTAATCATTAGGCGTGACACACACACACACACCTACACCCACACACCCACACACACACCCTAATTGACTTCTGTAATTCTGTGGCTACATATTGCTCTAAAATACACCCATGCATACTATGCACTAACCTTTTAACCATAAACTAATCATTTCACTTCTTTTAGACACAAGTTTTTCTTTTAATTACATTGTTTTACATTGTTTTAATAAAATCCACAAGGCTACATACAGTATCTCACAAAAGTGAGTACACCCCTGACATTTTTGTAAATATTTGATTCGATCTTTTCATGTGACAACACTGAAGAAATGACACTTTGCTACAATGTAAAGTAGTGAGTGTACAGCTTGTGGAACAGTGTAAATTTTCCGTCCCCTCAAAATAACTCAACACACAGCCGTTAATGTCTAAAGCGCTGGCAAAAACCGTGAATACACCCCTGAGTGAAAATGTCCAAATTGGGCCCAATTAACCATTTTCCCTCCTCGGTGTCATGTGACTTGTTAGTGTTACAAGGTCTCAGGTGTGAACGGGGAGCAGGTGTGTTAAATTTGGTGTCATCGCTCTCACACTCCCTCATACTGGTCACTGGAAGTTGTACACGCTGTACACTTCACATTGTAGCAAAGTGTCATTTCTTCAGGTGTTGCCACATTAAACGATATAATCAAATATTTACAAAAATGTGAGGGGTGCACTTACTTTTGTGAGATACTGTACATCTTAGCAGTTTTCCCAACTGGATAATAGAATTCCCGCACTACCACGGTGTCATACAACATGTCATGTAACAAAATGAGAAACTGTAAGCTGATACTGTGACGTTTGGAAAACTTATTGGCTGTCACACTCTGAACGTGTTACACTGTTCCACAACAAGCTGCCAAATATCATCTGGGTCCTCACATCTAGAACAGGTTACTACAGCGTACAAGGTCACAAGACTGAAATAAATGACACATGACACACTCGGTCACATGCACACACAAATGTACACAAGTGCACACGCACACACAGTCATAGAACACTAATATGATGTGTTAGTGGGACAGAGGGGACCGTTTTCCAGTGCGTGTGTTTGACAACAAAGGACAACTGAGTGTTTGTTCTGTGTGTGGGAAAAAGGAACAGAAAGAGGAATGGAGTCTTTTTATATATATATATATATATATATATGATTATTGTAAGCAGAGTTACATAATATTGTATTGTTTTATTTTATTGTAGAGTTTTACAATATTAGAGTGAAATATGAATAACTAATAGTTCACACATGCCCGAGAGGTCTTCACTAATGAAACCATGGTTTCAGCAGCAGGTGGGAGATTAGAAATGAGTCAGGACTTCTGTGTCAGGTGACGAGGTTTAGAGAGAGATAGAGAACATGGTGTTGTGTGTGTGTGTGTGTGTGTGTGTTGGGGGGGGGGGGGGGGGGTGGTTAGGGAGTTACATGCCTAAGCTCTGAGAGAAAGTGTTTAGTTAGAAACCCATATCTGATGTACACATTACACTGTGAACTGTAGCTGAATTAGAATAACATGAAGAACCTGAGCTAATGCATGGCTAGCTGGCCCACGTTTTTGCATCTCGTCACTCCTGATTACTACTGTTTATAATAATAAACATGATGTATGATATATAATATATACTGTTCATAATAATGATAATAGTACGCTAGTTTATAATATATAGTTGCTCGATAATTGCATAGCTAGAAACCTATAGTTAGAACATACAAAATAATATTTATATCCATACTGCTGGATGTAAATATTATTTTGTATGTTCTAATTATAGGTTTCTAGCTATGCAATTATCGAGGCTAATTACTACAAAACTCATTACTTCTTTCCCCATCAATGCCTCCATTTTAGCTATATTTTGGTAGCTAGCATTTCATCAAATGCCATTGATTGTTCACAGTGTCATTCAATTTTTCACTGTCACATTGTGAAATTCCAAAGTTTGGAATGTACAGCCAACCTAAAATTAATGTATATTTTTTGGAAAGTAAAAAAAACAACAACAACAAAAAAAAAAACAAACAAAAAAAACCATTTAATCATGTAAATTTGGGGTATTTGGGTCATATAATAAAAATCCAACGACCCACACAGCTGCCGTTAGAACAATCATTGACATCTGGTTAATGTTCAACTTAAATACTGATAACTAAGCTAAATATAGCAGCAGGTGTTTTGCAAGTGATGCATGTCGAATGACCTTCTTGGATTCAATGTGAATTTGGCGAGTAATAATTGAAATGTTTTTGATTGGAATTTATTGCTTTTATTACAGATGACTGATTTAGGTCTATGGTCTATTTTAAAGCAAAGAATTATTTTGATGTGTAAATTATAGGCGATATTTGTGTAGATTTATTATAGGCTATATTCAACTTAAATAAGTTATTTACTTCTAATCTTATTGTTATTAGTAATTAATCCAGTTTTTATTAAGGACAATTGATATCATTCATATCCCATTCATATAATTCATAGCATAAATGTACTAAAATATAGCCATGTAGACGCAAGATATTTCATCGAGAAATTTAGCAATGGCTAACAGCATCTAAGCGGCTAAACAGACGTAGCTAATGCTTATCTTGCTCTGGATGAACGTAGGAAACCAAACTATATAAATTCTGTGAACGTAAAACATAGTAGCACTGACAATTCATGACATGGCTCATATAGCGTAAAATGGATTTGTTAAATAAACCAGTGAATAACTTTAAAACTTTAAAATTTTACGACCTTCTGTTACTGTGTAAAAGTAGCTTCAATACAGACTTCACATTTTCGCTCGTATAGTAAGGTCTGTTAGTGGCCATCTATTATTGTTGGCTAACCTTACGTCTTTTTCTCAGAGCTTTTTGTGACAATAGCCAGAAATCGAAGCTGACAATGTGCAGTACAGCCATGTTAGGTGCATGAAACATCTCAGCTTGCTTTATGCTGAAACACGAATATTTCATTGAACTAAAATGCTTAGAGTTTGGAGTGTTTAAAATGGCAGGGGGGTTTTGGTCAACATGCTAAAAATAAAGTTGTCCTGAAGTTTCCGAAGTTAATCAAGGTTATATCAACATACACGTCACATTGACTCGACCCCTTTCCGAACATCAAATTGAATATTTTTTGGGGAAAAAAGGGATGATAGGTAGGTGGATTACACAACTGGGGTGCTATTTGTGTTGCACAGATATTACATTAGTGTCCTGCACAACTAACTGTGTGTGTTTCAGATAAATACTTTAAAACATTAATAAAACTTATAAATAAAACTTCTAACCTGCCACTGTGGAGCCCTTGAGAAAGGCCCTTAAACCTCAACTGCTCAGCTGTATAAATAAGATCAATGTAAGTGGCTTTGAATAAGGGCAGCTGCCAAATGTAAATAAATGCATATTTTAGTTTAACACTCACTCAACCCTGAGCACATTCACCCCTATGAAATATTTGGAATATTCCACAAGTCACATGCTCTAAATTTCCTGATTATGGAAAATTAAGTTCTCTTGTTCATTATTTTCAGTGATATTTTAATATTGACTGTCAAGGTAATTGTTTTTTTTTTTTTTTTAGAAATTCTACCCTGATACTTATCTAAAAGCAGAGTAACCTATTCAATGTCGTAAACAATAATAACACAAGTCAAGTTTGAAAAAATTAACGTTTTAAGCATTACATGGGCTAAATTGCACCACGGTTACCACAAATATGGATTCATTAGTGTTTTTTGTGCTTAAAAATGTTTTTTTTTGTGGTTAAAATCCTTCTTTTTCATCATCATCCATCCATCCATCCATCCATCCATCCATTTTCTGTACTGCTTAGGTACTCTCGACCAGCTTTGTAATAGGATGTTCAAAAAGCACATATGGGTGTGATGGTCAGGTGTCCACACACTTTTGCCTGCATCGTGTACATAGTATTACCTTTGCGACACACTGCCACATTTAAGACTCCATCGTCCAGGCATTTGTCTTTCTCAAGGCAGAAACCTTCATTTTCTGGATTGTTCTTCCCACTGGCTAACACAGCACGAGGTGGAGTGTATCGATATGCTGGAATCCCCTTCACCACCACCTCTTTCTCAAAAAACATGTGGATTGACCTAAAAAAAAAAAAAAAAAAAAGGAATTAAAAAGAATGAAATAAGACAAGAATAAAACGCTACATCACTGTTTATGGGCTGAGACACTTAATGAGGAATACGCTTCTAAACGTTGATGTTTAGCCGTTTGAGAATAACAATAGAGATCCTTTAATTTACTTTAATTTCACGTATATTAAAGAAATGTCATTATCACATTGTATTCAAGAAATTTGGCTCTGCTCTAATATCATACAGGATTTTCACATCTAGCCCACTTGGCAATAAAGATGAAATAGATGAAAAAGCCCAGATAATTTGCTTGCCCCTCAAGCCTTTGTTTTGCTTGCAGTGTTTAGAATCGTAGGAAGTTATCATTTTTTTCACACAGGAAAATTAGTTATGCGATAACCCTTGAGCACAGCGAACAGCGTGTTCCTGTTTCCTGTTTCGAAGGAAAAAAATAAACAGGGGAAAAGTCAATGGGATGAAAAACAGGCACTACTGGAAGTGCTCTATTCACTACTTAGCAATGTTGTGATCCAGCGATAGGCCTGCTATCGACATTTCATACCAGTTGTAAAATGAATTCTAAATACATCATTTTTGGAAATGTATTATTCGAAGCACAGATCCACAAATCATGATATTAAGGATTATGGGTAATGACTCCTTGAAAGAATTGGTTTTCTAAACTCTAATAATGCCTCATAAAGCACTAATGAACGTTCTATAAAGAATTCCTTAATCGCTTATGTTGAAACATAAGCGTCGCTATTCATTACGATCCCATGTGATCTACTGCACAAGCTTTAAAACTATTAACGACCTGTACATAATTATAACGCAACTGTAATACAAACCGTAAAACAATTATGAAAACATTACCGACATTTAAAATATCACAGTCGGGCGACATTTACCGAGCTGGATATGAAGAAATCTATTTGTATATTGTTCAACAAGAATGGTAGTATTCATAAAATCCTGAGCTCCCGAGTCCTGTGTAAATTCACGACTATAGACTTCATTGAAATGTGATTAATATGAAGTAACGGTGAATAAAAACACCTTTTTGTTTCATATTTACTAAAACCCAGTCATAAAGTTGAAAGAATGAAGCATTATGAGCAGCTGGTCCTCTGTTTTTGCCAATGGGGTACAAGGTTAAAACAAGCGAGAAGGTGAGTTTTTGCTGTCACAGATCCAAACACAAGGAGAAGAGCGTCATGCGGATTCTTTCCATGCCGAACAAAGAAGGGATGGGGCGTGCACAATTAGGCCAAGGGTCTCGCTGTAAATAAACCCTTATTTTTACCGTCATCGTAAAAAAAAAAAAAAAAAAAAAAAAGAAAACGAGAATGACAGACACCTAGGTTAGAGCTCATGGGTAACAGTTACATAATAAATAAAAATTGCTAAAAAATACAAAATAGCTGGAGGAAAATAGAAGCTCTGTCTTAGACTATTACCGGAGTTGGATTATAGTTTATTTGACTGATTCTCAGAGTGGGGTCTATGCAGCACTGCCCATGGGTCCATGAGAGTTGGAAATCACAACCCACCTTCCATCAATGTTATTATATTTATTTATTATATTTACCTTTTTAAGATTTATTAACCTGTTTGACTGCTCATTTGAATAGAACTGTAGTGAACACACCTAAATGTGTATTTAATACACCTGTTTTGTAAGATTTGTATTAATTGTAACAATCTCTGGATTATTAAAAACGAATATAAATAAAATGTCCGCTTCATATCTTAATGTCAAACGCTGAAATATTATCAAACGTCGTCAACATCAACACGACATCATATAACACAACTATCTATCATAGTAATCAAGAGTCTTTTCCAATAGAATCGAGTCGATTTTCACAGAGTTCATTAGAATCACAATAACAATTTCAACGTTATTCATTCGGACATATTTCATTTGTTTAGCTTGTTATATAAAGCAGTTTCTTTCCACTCGTACTTTGTTCTTTCTCCTGTGGTCTGACTGTTATGTGGGATCTCAGCGGTCTAACTTTGAGCACAGTGTAAAACATGTGCATACTTGTGCATGTGTTCATCTCTTACACTGGGGACTACGAGACCTACAGCCCAATTTCATGTTTATTTCAAAAAAATAAGTCAAAAGGTTGAAATAGATAAAACAGATAAGATAAAAATGCCGATTGAAAAGTGCTGTTTCATTGCAGAAGAGCTGACGTTAACCTTTACATTAACCACAGTATTATTATTATTATTATTATTATTAGGGAATTTACCCAGTGTGGGATCAATAAAATTTTATCTTATCTTATTATCCTTAACACACAGAGATGCACACAATTAATAGCGCATGCTTTGCTGTATGCTTTATATACTTTATAGACTGCACATTCCACTTACAGCCATCCATCTATCCATTTCCCGTACTTATCTCACACGGGGTCACGGGTCGCCTGGAGCCTATCCCTGGGAACTCGGCGCACAAGACGAGAGACACCCTGGACGGGGTGGCGATACATCGCAGGGCACAATCACACACACATTCACACACTACGGACAATTTGGAAATGCCAATCAGCCTACAGTGCATGTCTTTGGACTGGAGAACATACAAACTCCGGAGGAACGAGGCATTAAGCTCGCCGTTCCACTTACATCTGTTATATAATAGTTACTAGAGAGAGAAATGTAAAACCTTCGGCCATCCATTCACTTATAAAAAAAAAAAAAAGAAAAAGAAAAGGAAGAAGAAGAAAGAAACAGAAAAGCTCAAGACGACTCCACTTTCAACCAGTGGATTGTCAGAAAGTCTGTGTGAAACATGCGAACATGCCCAAATTTCCTTATAAATGATAGTTCATGATAGCATCGTCAGAAACTGTTTCATTTTGTTTTCTCTGCATCATTTCTTTTAGACATATTTAATTGTGTGGAATTGTGGAATTTGATAATGCTGTGTGTAAGAACATGGAACCTCACTCAGTAAAAGAGGAAAGCTCTTTTTTTTTTTTTTTCAAACTACAACCCCGCAATGCTGTAATTTCCTTATAAACAAGGAGTGTTTCATGATCGTGTGTACATGATATTCTCTGTACTGTTGGCCCAATGCTCGAATTAATCCCACTGCGGCAATTAGAGCATCCGACCCAACAAAAGGGAGGATGTGTTTCATGAGTAGAGCAATTGCTGTCACGAGAAGAAAGTTCCTTTTTTTAAAAAAACAAACAAACTCTGACATCACTTCCAAAACAGGCCAGGGGTCACATACATACACACACACACACACAAACACACGCACACTTCCACCACCACTGCTAACACCATTTGAATAAAACGTCAACAGTTTGAAAGAAAAAGTGAACAGTCGATGAGAAGGATATTCAGAAAGATTCCATACAAGGATTCCTCACACAGCTAAAAATGGATTCTCTCATACATTGCATTTATATAATGTATTCTTAAATAATATACACTCACCGGTCACTTTAACGGGAACACTTATACACGTGCTCATTTAGGAAGATGTCCAATCAGCCAATCATCTAGCAGCAGTACAATGCATCAAATCATGCAGATACAGGTCAAAAGCTTCAGTTTATGTTCACAACAAAAATCAGAATGGGTGATCTCTGTGACTTTAACCGTGGCGTTTTTGTTGGAACCAGATGGGCTGGTTTAAGTATTTCAACTGCTGATCTCCTGGGAATTTCACACACACAACAGTCTCTAGAGTTTACACGGAACGGTGGCAAAAATAAAAAAAACATCCCGTCAGCAGGACGAGACACCTTGTTGATGAAAGAGATCAGAGGAGAATGAGCAGATTGGTTTGACCCGACAGGAAGTCTATAATATATATAGACTCTAATAAGCACTCTTTACAACCGTGGTGAGCAGAAAAGCATCTCAGAACACACAACACATCAAACCTTGAGATGGATGGACTACAACAGCAGAAGACCACATCAGGTTCCTCTCCCGTCAGCCAAGAACAAGACTTTTGGACAGTCGAAGGCTGGAAAAAGACCAGGTGATTTCTTTTTCTAATCTCCCAACTACCAGTTTCCGTAAGCCTCTGCCCGGGATAGCCTCAGATTCATGTTCTTGGCCGACAGGAGTGGAACCTGATGTGGTCTTCTGCTGTTGTAGCCCATCCTCCTCAAGGTTTGATGTTCTGTGCATGTTGAGATGTTTTTCCGCTGACCATGGTTGTAAAGAATGCTTATATGAGCTACTATATACTTCCTGGCAGCATCTGCTCATTTTCTCTGATCTACCAACAAGGCGTTTCTAGCTACAGAACGGTTGCTCGCTCAGTGTTTTTTTGTTTTTCACACCATTAAGTGTAAGCTCTAGCGATGTTGTGTGTGAAAATCCCAGGACATCAGCAGTATCTGAAATACTCAAAGCAGCCCACCTGTTCCCAACATCCGTGCCAGGGTTAAAGTCACAGAGATCACAATTGTTCTCGCTCATTCTGTTGTTTGAACATACTGAACATTAACTCACGCTCTTGACCTGAATCCGCACGGGTTTTTGCATTGCACTTCCGCCACGCGATTGGCTGATTAGATAACTGCATGAATGTGCAGGCGTACAGGTGTTTCGAATAACGTCGATGGTGAGCGTATATTGCACTTTCAAATGTATTGGTTTTTGTTCGACGTCTGAGATAATTAATAAAAACCTTCCGCCCATATCGCAATATAACTGAAAACGTAAAATAAATAAATAAACAAACAAATGAATAAACAGATAAAAAAACAACCCCCCCCCCCCCCCCCCCCCCCCCCCAAAAAAAAGCATTTTATCACAAAAACCAAAGACTCCACATCTGTTTAGCAGATATAGTGTGATTAATCCTGAACTGTTTTACCTGCACAGATCTGCGGTGAATACATTCAAACGCTCCTCTTTAGTCAGGAATGGGTGGAAAGCACTACCATCTGTCCCGTTAATCATGTTGCTCTGGTTGGTGGCCCAAAATGACATCAACCTGAACAAAACAGTATGTAAAATCAATAATGCTTGACTTCCAATTCCATTATTGATCCTATTAGACATATTAAAGAATGTATAAACTGGGAAAATGGGGACGGGAACTTGGTGATATGGTGGAACTTTGCTGTTCTGGCTCACTGCCATGGTTTGTCTTTGTTTCCATTAATATTGCTTATAATTTTACTAATAAAGATGAATATATCCACTGTTAAGTGTTCTGTTATACCATCTACGATGGATCATAGAATGCATCCAATCAACATCTTCAAGATATGCACATGATTTATCATTATTCCAAGGTGCTGTTCTCGAATCTGATTGGCCAGATTTTGATTCATTTCCTATAACAGCAACTCTGACAATAGCGTCAGCTGTGCTTCAAATCACAGGTTTATTATCAATGCTCTCATTCTAATATGTTATTATTTCTATAGTACCAGCTTTCACAGAGTATGATGGATGCTCTGAATAATCTAAGGCTAAAAATAAATTATATATATTAAAAAAAACATGTTATTTATGAAAAATAAAAATGATTTCTGTAAGGAGATGTCGCCAGTATCAGCGCTTTGTAATAGTAAGAACAGAGGACTTGGAATTTAGTGGTTTCTTGGTAACAAGACAATAAAAATAATTTTTAAAAAAACAGTTTAAAGCTGCTATAATGTCAGTTACAGGAATTAACATTTGTGGACGTTCCACAACATTAAATGTAACTATAAACGGATATAAAAATATGATGTGTCATTCTGTACTAAATAAAAAAATGTAATTGTTGTCAAATTGCTGTAGCATAAGAAGACACTTAATAATGTGCAGTTAGTGGAAAATAATCCACTTCAGGGTGGTCATAGTGAATATTTTACCATATCAGCATGCCATGTATTGTTTTATAACTTATTTAAAGTCTGGGAAATTGCATAAGTATTCCCCCCCCTCAAAAAAAAAAAAAACCAACTGCATGCGTAAAATAAACACAATGCACAGCAAAGTCTTAAATAAAACCTTTCTCCTCTTTCCTTCCCTGTATTGTCCTGGATTGTTAGTAAAAAAAAAAGGGTAGAGATGATAAAACGTCATTACTTTTCACCCTTCCAGGTGTCGATGCGGCCGTAGTCCAAGTAGTTCTTTTCCCCGGTGTAGTAAACAAACTCGCCATCGTTACTTCCGTTTTTCTGCGCCAAAATAACGCACCGATAAAAACTTCCGTTTGATATGAATCAATGAATGAACAGACAAATGAATAAATGAGTCATGCGTACAGTAATAATCGTGCTATCTATCACAGTCCTTCATTTTTGACCATCAAGGCAAGAATGTAAAATAACTGAGTAAGTGAGAGAGAGCGTGATACATACGTATAGCATGAGGCCGAAGTTCTCGTCCACCTCGGGTTTGGCAGCGCGTAAACGGCTGAGCAGTGGATCCTTAAAGCCCCACAGGAGCTCATCCACAGTGTGCGTCATAAACATGGTGGTTTGTATTGAACTCATGAACATGGCGATGCCTGATCTGACCCAAAAACTCACACCCTTTAACTTATTCATCACCGCCTGGAGAAAAAAAAGAGAAACACACCATTGATTTTTAGCCGTAGAACAGTGTCTTGAATACACATTATACGACACTGCGGGTTCGTTCTTGAATCTGATCGCTCAGAAAGTGTTGATTAATCTTCTATAACAGTGGTTCTATAACAGTAGTGTCAGCTGCATCTCAAATCACACGTGCATTTTAACGGTCTCATGCGGATCTGTTATTGTTTCTGTAGTAAAAGGGACTCGTATGGAGGACGCTGAAGATAATCTAAGGTCCACGATGAACGCGTTAAAAAAAAAATACTATTGCTATTTAACAATTGACATGGTGAAGACGTTTATCTGAGATTTATGGAAGGAGTCTCCAGTGTCAGTGCTTTGTAATGGTCAGTAGGTTTTCTGCCATGGGAGACTCTTTAGGACCAATTTCTCAGTCATTTTTTCAGTCTTCAAGAGAAAGAGAAGAAAAAAAAAACCAACAACAACAACAAAGGCTGGTGAGGGACAACATATACAATAGAATATATGTGATAAAGGGAAAGAATTTATTTAGAAATGGATAAAAAACATCACGTGTGCTTCAGAAATAAATTAAAATTGCACTCATTGGCAAATTGGTGCCAATATATAAGAGGAATAAAAACACTTTGGAAGATCTTTACTGCCTTTCCTATGACAGTTTTGTTTATTATGTAAGACAAAGGCACAGCCCTATATTGCGCATATCAGTACATCTCATTAATTTACTTCATACTTTTTAACGAAGATGATTAGACATCAAATAATCCTGCCGTGGCAGTGCAACTATTCAATTATTTAGTCAGGAAATCTAGAATATTTTAAAACAGCTTTGTCGGAAAGCTTCTAGCCTTCGGTAGTGAATCGGACTAATCAGAAACGTCTCATTTTCAACTCGTACAACTCCGTTTTAAAAATCTCCCAGCAAACGTTGTGATTTGATATTAGTGCTGGTTTGAAGCAGGATGTGTAATGGCCAGGATGTTATCTGGGTCGCGTAATCCCACAGCTGTCGACTGCTATAAACTACACCAAAATGACACCAAAATATTTGGATCTGAACCCACTATTACCTCTTGAGCACAGATAGACCAGACGTGAGCTAACACTCTTTCTCCATCTCTTCGATGGCCGGTGCACTATTTTCCTGGCTTCAGTAAATCTACACACTTCTAAACTTTACTGCAGAGTTCCCTGGATATAACGTCTTTTTTTGTGCTAAAATGATCTACATTTATTGACTCGTTTATCCATTTATCTATACCAATCATAATGCTAATGGCATTGCAGATTTCAACTAGACATACCGCAGCCGTGACAGTGGGCTGATCAGCGTCAACAACTTGCCAATATGTCTTCATGAAACGATACTGACCAGCTACCATATTCACCCCCCATTTATCTGTGATTGCTAAACTCTGCTATTTATTAATACTGTGTAATACCGTCTGGATTAGTGTTGTAATCTCGGTCTCTTACACTCGTCTACTACATGTCAACACAGTGCACGGGCACGATTTTGCAAACTTACACAAATCCAGATGACCAGACTCGTTAGTTCTAGACATTTCAAAATACTAGACATTTCAAAACTGGATGACTGAAAACCTTCAGAGAGAATAACTGTTGCCATGGTTGCTTTTTTTTTTGATGTTGTAGCAGTGCTCTCAAAATGTCATTTGTTGGTTAAGGCATGTGTGTTGCTATTCTGGTCATAAATGAATTAGTGTGCTGCGTGGGAAAAGCAGCACTCCGTGACCTTCAAAATTGATGGAATTTTGAACCCGTTTTGAACTACCACCCCTGAAAACCCTTTATACCACAGAGATAAGACAGTGTTTTCCTGACTTCAACCACTCGTTGCACTTGTTTCATGGATATTCACCCATGTTTCAACACGGACAGCTTCTTCACACAAATACTAACGAAATACAACGAATCGTTTTATTTGTAACAAATAAGGGCTAGCATAATTTGGAACAAAATAGACGAGCATCACTCACCAGCTCCTATTTCAATCCACAATCCATTCTAACATTACTATATTAATCTAACAAATGTATTTCCATGATATTCAGCAACATCGTCGTATTTCTGAAGCTTATTTATTCCAGCTGCCAACCGATGCTCTCAATATAAGTGACAGATGCGATAACTTTATCTAACTTACCACAGCTGGGATGTTAACAGTAGTTACAAGATCCACACTCGGGTCTCCAGCTGACATTTCAGGCACAAACACGAAGGTTTTGGGGGTCAGAGCAGAAACTTTGGCTCCATTTTCCACAAAGGTGACATTCGCCTTGGGTCTGTACTCCCTGAATCAATACAAGACAATGCAATACAATATAATTCAATAAAACAATGTTAGTGTTAAGTCAGAACTGTTCGTTTGCATGTTTTTGCGGTCGTTTTTGGAGAAATAAATTTCACCAGGTCATTCATCATTTAGGTCTGAATTAAATATGACAAACCAAATGACAAAAGGATCGGATAGGAATCAAATAAAAGTGCTATTGATTGTGAACACAGCACTGACTACGACGTGGCTGTCCTAGATCATAAAGTGCTTATTATTATTTATAATACATATGGTTTTTTTTTTTCTTCTTCAATTTCTAAAATAAAAGATAAGCATATTTCATAGCTGATAAAGGATCTAACCGATATTCACGCAACTTAGAGACCTGTATTTTGTATATAGTGTATGTTAATTCAAATGTCAAATATAAAATGCAAGCATGCTGGAATTTAATTAAAAAAAACAAACCCCACAAAAGAGAAATACAAAGACGAGGAGAAGAACGTGCACAAAGGTCTGTCATTTCCGCTCATTTGGAAAGTAAAATGCAAGGTTGTGCCCTCAGGCTTGAAAGTAATTTACACACTCATAGTGAGATGTCAAGATTATATAATATAATATCATATCGTCGATAATAATATGGAGATTATAAATACAGATGTGAGTAACGACACACCCGCGTGCTACTACAGAAATGCGTCTGTGAAAGCTGATCTAGCTTACTTACCTCCCTGTGTGTCATGCTTTGCTAACATGTGATAAGGGATTAAAATTACTTAATGATGTCTGACACTTCGAGTGACGCACAAATGCTACCACAGTGGCGGTCAAATGAGTTTGAATTTGATCTAATAGTTCACTATTTGCATTTGAATTATTTTAAGTATTATACAACAGGAAAAGCGAATCGAGAAATATGTATAAGTGGATCAAGAAATGTTTATTGAATTGAGAAATGTTAGAAAGTACAATTTTACTGGAAGAATCCAGATCTAATCTAATTCAAATCTTTATTACTCTAATCAGGCACACCACATATTTATGCTTTAACGCCGTCTATCAGGCTTTATCACTTGGTATAAGACTACAGTACATGGGAAGTCTGGTTGCCATGAAATTTTTGTATATTTATAGATTATTTATTTATTTATTTATTTATTTATTTATTTGAGATTTTCTTTTTATTTATCAAGCAAGCTAGCAAGCTAGCAAGCTGTCACTACTTAGCTAGCTAAGTTATCAGCTTAGCTGCTTTAACAGACTTTAACAGATTCTACTAATTTTCTACGTTTGGAAAAGTCTCTCGATACTCTTAATTTTGAGGAGAGATTGAGAATTAATCAGGAGACCAGACCAGCAGATGAAAGAGATACAAGGGAATATATAGTGCTTCAATAACAGGCACCTGTGCTTCCATAAGTTTAATAAACATCAGAAAGAAACCACAGTCACCACCCATCTTTTTCACTAGTCATGTGCCTGCCTTTAAAAAAGCAATCAGATTTTTTTTTATATATATACTCGCATGATGATCTGAGGGTGAGCAGTTAATACGTTCCACAAAGATTTCGATTTCCTAATTTAATTGGCATTCTGTATCATTTTGGCATTTTGGTTTGAAGCATTAATAGTGATTAAAAATTTATAAAACTTAATAAAACAATACACTCCAGGTTTGGACCTTTACTGGCAGTGTACAGTAACACACAGGCCAAATTCCCTTAGTCATTAATAACAATGGGTAAGACCAAGGAATAGAGCTGTGATGTGCGGCAAAAGGTTGTTGAGCTTCACAAGATGGGGCGTGGCTATAAGAAAATAGCACAAGTATTGAAAATGCCCATTTCCACCATCAGGGGAATAATTAAGAAGTTCCAGTCAACTGGAAATGTTATGAATCGACCTGGAATTGGACGCGTGTCTGTATCGTCTCAACACACTGTGAAGAGGACGGTTCGAGTGGCCAAAAATCTCCAAGGATCACAGCTGGAGAACTGCAGAAGTTAGTTGCGTCTTGGGGACAGAAAGTCTCCAAAACTACAATCTGAAGTCACCGACATCACCACAAGTAGTTTGGAAGGGTTTCAATAAAAAAGCCTCTACTCTCATCCAAAAACAAACTCGAGCGTCTTCAGTGTGCAGACACGACTGGAACTTCAAATGGGATCGGGTTCTACGGTCAGATGAAACCAAAATAGAGCTTTTTGGTAATAAACACCAGAGGTGGTTTTGGTTAAATATGGTGGTGGATCTTTAATGTTTTGGGGCTGTTTTTCTGCCAGAGGACCTGGACATTTTGTTAGGATACATGGCATCATGCGCTCTATCAAATATCAACAGATATTAAATGAAAACCTGACTGCCTCTGCCAGAAAGCTTCAAATGGGCCGTGGTTGGATCTTCCAGCAGGCAACGATCCAAAACACACATCAAAATCAACACAAACATGGTTTACTGACCACAAAATCAAAGTCCTGCCATGACCATCCCACTCCCCTGACCTGAACCCCATAGAAAACCTGTGGGGTGAACTGAAGAGGAGAGTCCACCAGCGTGGACCTCGAAATGTGAAGGATCTGGAGAGGTTCTGTACGGCGGAACCCTCTCAGATCCTTCGCCATGTATTCTCCAACCTCATCAGGCGTTATAGGAGAAGACTCAGAGCTGTTATCTTGGCAAAGGGAGGCAGCACAAAGTATTGACTAAAAGGGTGCCAACAATTGTTGCACACCTATATTTAACAAAGATATATAAATTTTTATAAATCTGTGTTTTGTCTGCAGTTGTTTGAAATCCATGAGAGTATTTTTGTGAATTTTTTGAGCAAAAGATTATAAGGTTAAACAATAAAGACAATTTTTCACAGCTTTCTGTGCTCCAAGGGTGCCAATATTAGCGGAGGGCAATGTATAAGCTTTGCAGACTGTTTCGTAATTAGAATATGTAGTCAGTTAATAAACTTCATTTATTCATTATTTGTTTATTCTTATCATACGTGTTTTCTTACAATTTACTCCAATTATCATTGTCTGAAGCAGTCTATATGCTACGCATGTGTGTGTATGTGTGTGTTTGTTACCGATAAGTGTACGGTCCCATGTGTGTGAGGCGTGGTTTCTCTCCAATCATGAACCCATCTGGGTTTGTGACGTTGAAGAAGAAAAACTCCATGAAGACAGGAGGAGGAGGATTCTTCCATGACTGGAACACTTTACTGCCTTCAGTCAGTGTGATCTCCTACAACACACACACACACACACACACACACACACACACAACTGCATCATTATATTGTAACTTCTTTAAATTTATTGACAGAATATTAGTGTAGAGATATCAACCCTGATTTGAATTAAAAAATAATCTTACTAACCCTTCTGAAAAAAAAAAAAACCCCAATAGAAACCATTAATCTATAATGGAATCTATAATGGTCTTTGTGGGTATCTATTGGTAATGTGTTGGGTTCTGTCGGTGGCATGTTTATGTCGAGTGGAAACCAAAACAAACCATTAAATCCTAATAGAATATAACCCAAAACACACTACATCTGATAGTGTTTTTAATGGTATTTGTAGTGGAAACCATTAGAATTTCTGTAATGGTTTCTATTGGGGGTATTTTTTCAGCAGGGACGTTTTCGATCATAGTCAGTTGAATAACTAGAAACTAGAATCATTCGGTGCAATTAGTACTAACATATCCTTAAATATTGTTGAAAAAGTCTTGTCTTTAGTGTACTATACAGTATACGAGGTACCAGAAGTACCAATGAGGGATGGGCAGTGTATGGCAGGCAGCTGAAAAGCTGAAAAAATTCCTTTTTCTCAGTCCCTTTTACTCTGTCTTCTCTTTCTTTCTACACACACACACACATTCCACTTTATTTGGTGACAGTCACGTGACTCTTGTGCTTTCAGACCCCCAGCTGCCATCCCTGTCTCCCATAGCAACAATAGCACAATGTACATGACCTACAGCACAACAATGCACTGTAGTGATAAGTAAAGCATTTATAACGCCGAGCAGAAATGCGCCTCATGTTTTTATCTATATCAGCTTAGCTTACTGCGTTTATACAACAACTATTTCACATTTCTTGATCTTGACATATTATCACACCAGCATATCACCACACCCCTTTGCTTCATTTCCAGAAAGTGTGTTGATTAAATTTGCATGCAAGAGACAGGTTCTCACAAGTAAAAAGGTTTCTGGTATCCCACGGTTGGAAAATGCCAGAAGCAAAGCAGGATTATTCTGTGAAAAGTGATCCAGCACAAATTGAAGTCTCTAAATTCCTGCTACCGAAAAGTGGCCAAGTATTCATTATGTGCACTAGTCAATAGATTCACAGGAGACAGAAAGAAGCATGGACAGAAGAGACACACAGAGAGAGACAGAGAGAGAGAGAGAGAGAGAGAGAGAGAGAGAGAGAGAGAGAGAGAGCACAAGACAGACAGAGAGAGAGAGAGAGAGAGAGAGAGAGAGAGCACAAGACAGACAGACAGAGAGAGCACGAGACAGACAGACAGACAGACAGACAGAGAGCATGAGACAGACAGACAGAGAGAGAGAGCACGAGACAGACAGACAGACAGACAGAGAGAGAGCACGAGACAGACAGACAGACAGACAGACAGACAGAGAGAGAGAGAGAGAGAGCACGAGACAGACAGACAGACAGACAGAGAGAGAGAGTGACAGAGTGAGAGAGAGAGCACGAGACAGACAGACAGACAGAGAGAGAGTGAGCACGAGACAGACAGACAGAGAGAGAGAGTGAGAGAGAGAGAGCACGAGACAGACAGACAGACAGAGAGAGAGAGAGTGAGAGAGAGAGAGAGCACGAGACAGACAGACAGACAGAGAGAGAAAGAGAGAGCACGAGACAGACAGACAGACAGACAGACAGACAGAGAGTGAGCAAGAGAGAGATGGATAAGGTGAGGAAATTGAAGAAGGACAGAAATGTGAAATAGAGGATGAGAGTGAGAGAGGCACAGAGAGAGACAGACAGAGTCAGAGACACACAGAGGTGGACAAAGAGACAGCCGGAGACATAGTGTGAGAAAGAAAAAGGAGAGATACGTAAATGCAGAAAGAGAGAAAGAAGGTAAGCAAGAGAAAAAGAAAGAGAGAAACCAGAGCAAACGATGAGAAAGTGAGAGACAGGTAGAGATATATAAACAAACAGCGATATATGACACACAGACAGATGGAAACATGAAACAGAGAAAGAGTGGGGAAATAGACCTTAAAGCTGTATTACTGTTAGTACATTTGAGAAGTACATGTGGAGAGACAGAGAAAGGTAGATGCGCTTGGAACACCTAGAAAGGTAAGTGACGCATGCAAACTCGTACGAAGTGCAAACAGAGGACGTTTGAATATAATGACACGTTACTTAAGCACAACCAAGTCGACAGTGTCGTTATGGTTTAATGAGTAAACAAAACATTCAAAGCCAATAATTAGCCCCTTTTTACTTCACTGCTTAGCACGAACCTGTCCCAGCAGCGCTCTCTAGACTATATGCCACTCAACTGTAATGTATACAATACACAGAGTAGCTTATTTTCACATCAGTGAAGATCAGGATTAAAAAAAAAACACTTAAGGAAAATAAGTGTGTAGACTTCTACACCAGGAATGTAAAGGTAAATAAGTCATCTTCTTTAACACAACACTCTCTCATCACGATCTCTATGACACAAATACGTTTTTTTATTTTTTTTGGAAGGGGAGGGGGGGGGGGGGGGATTTTCATGTTCATTAAAACAAGTGAACCTACAAAGTTTTGCAATGAAAGCAAGAGTTTTCACTACGACTAAAAAAAATAAAAACCTGACCATAAAATACAGGTTATGTAAACATTTGGGATGTTTCCCCAAACTGACCAGAATCCTTCAAACCGTGATAAAGTCCAAAAGGGAGGTTTATTTGCTCAGATAAAGTTCATCACAAGCAGAGAGACAGGCGACGTTTTCCGTTGACTCAGCCGGCCGAGCAAGATCCGCAGGAGGGGAAGGAAGGTGGGAAATGATCTTACACCTGACCTCCTGCCATTCTTCTGTGGCCTTGATCCCCGCTTCCTTCCCCGCAGTCTACAACCTCAGGGACTTCACCACTGCCTTTTGGGTCGAAAAAGAAATCTGCTGCATTCATGTTAACGGTCTTGCTTTCTGTTACGGATGCGGAGACGGCGGCGGGCGCACGTGCAGATTCACAGTTAATGAAAAGTTCAAACCAAACACAAAGGACACCAAGCCTACATGAACCGGGAAAAGAATATAAACATAAACCAATGAGCATAACGTGACAAACACTATCAGGGTGTGCTGTTACAGGATCGGATGGTGCGATATGTGAAACCGTTTCTACCCAGAAGTTGATTTTTTAAATAACAGCACGTCCTGAAGCGTTTTATTCCTCTAACACCACGATATACCGACACTAACGATTTTTCTTTATTGACAAGGGACACTTCGTACTTTTGACATTTTTATCCCTTTATAATTACGCTTAATGTAGAGGAACATCTGTGATCTCCTGTTATCAATTATGTTATAGCAGATATAAACATTGCCCTGTGCCCAAAAATTTGAAGTTACACCTCTACCTCTGGCAGTGACAAAGCACTAACACTGGAGACTCCTTACAATAATGCAAAACAAACAAACAAACGAAAAAACCACACAGAAAACTTCAGCATATCAACAATGATACATTGTCCATTTATGTGGCTTGTCCAGCATTCAAATCACTGGCTACGTTGTTACCATAGAAACAATGATGTGTTAGAATGAGTCCATTAATATAGAGTTGAAAGTTTTCAGCTTGGTGAAATTTCAACATGCGCATGCTTGTAAAGTCTGAAGCGCCACGGCACTTAATTCAAAACTGATTTCAAAGTTGTGGGTTTTTGGGTCAAGACTAATGAGTCCAATTAAAGTTACAAGTCCTTAAACGTTGCGTTTCGAGTCTGAAACAAGTCCTAATGTGCTCTTTACCGAAATTAAGGCCGGAATAATAATTAGTATAATGAAGTTACACAAATCATGCAAACTTTTTAAAACTGGTGTTCATCAGTTTCTAGACAAACTTTTATAACTCAATGGAAATCAGTTGCAAAGTCAAGTCGCAAGTGTTCTTTAAGCATGTCGAGTCCAAGTCATGTGGCGCTCGAGTCCACAGCCCTGTCCATGCAGTGTCCATGGCAGTATTCAGGATCATGGGCTAAAGTTAGACAAAAAAAAAAAAAAAAGCGCATTAAGTCAACGAGTCGAGTCAAATCAAGTGGGTTTTTACTGTTGTCCCACAATAGAGCGTGTATACGAAGAAATGTCCTTTCTTCAGGACCATAGTGCAACACATAAGATTACGCAAGACTACACAAAGTGCACGTACGCAACAGTGTGAGACCCGTGCAGGACGATTGATACACAGAACAGAACAATCAATAGAGAGGACATGATAATAATAATAATAATAATAATAATAATACGTAGCATGGGCTGTAAACTGTAAACTACAGGTAGTGTAGGAGCAATAGGTATATCAACATGTGTATTTAGATGTGGAAAATGTCCGAAAATGTCAGTGTGTGTGTGTGTGTGTGTGTGTGTTCTTTACAATTAAACATTTTGTTCTTTATGCAGCGAATGAAAATTTTCTTTCTTACAACGTGAAATTTAGAGACGGGGGAAATGGTACGTAGAGTAAAAATGTTTGTGTGGGATTAGTTTTGGTGTCCACGGCTTTTTGTGTGATGTCTGTGTGGGAATGTTTTTAAATCTTGGACCAGGCAATTATCCCCACAAGAAAAGGAATATCTGACCATTTTAAGGGGCTATTTGGCTCTCTCTCTCTCTCTGTGTGTGTGTGTGTGTGTGCGCGTGTGTGAGCGCGCACGTGTCTGTGTCTGTTGTGTGTGTTTTGTTGTTTTTTTGGTCCTATTTTTAGATCAAAGTGGGTTTTTTCTCCACTTTTCTTCAAAGACCAAGAAGAAATTTCTCTTTTATAACAACTATATTATTGTTTGTTTGGGTTTTTTTTTTTTTTTTTAGACCGTCGAGTCTAGGTTTGATGTGGGTCCCCCTCCCCCCATCCCATTGTATTTATTGTATACAATGACAGGAAAATTTCTACGGCTAATTTCTATTTGTCCATCCATCTCCAATACCCTTTTTTTCCTCAAATAAAGTACTTAATATTGTTTACGTTCGCTAGATCAAGGGAGAGGATTGGCATGGAACATATGTTTGAGGGTGTGTATGGGAAACAGTCCGGAGGAATGTGAATTTGTGAAACAGGGGCACATAGCTTGTTTTTGTTGGGGAGAGGGGGAAGGGGCTATGCGTGTGTGTGTGCGTGTGTGTGTGTGAATGTGGCTATATAACTGCTTCCTCATACAAATGGGAATAGATCCAGCACTTTAAATAGTTTGAATGAGAAATGAGAAGTATCAACCGATGGTTATGTTGATATTCAAAAGTGCCTCGGCCAATCACATCTATACGAATAATCCCAATCGATACGTTTTCATATATCAACATACTCAACATAGATTTCACACCATCCCGTCATGGATATTTTTTTCTATCGTTTTTCTCATTTTTATCCCCTTTATTGATTAATAGTAAAACAAATACGGTTCCGAACGGAGAATTCAACAGGTCAGACCTGTACGTATGGAAGAATTTCTTTGATCGGGCTATGATTTAAATATGTTTATGATGTAATCCATCAGGTCCAATTAGAAGATAAAATAACCAGGGTGATAAGAAATGTTTCAATCCAACAAAGGCCTAATCATGACTTTGAAATGTATTTCAATCAGCAAGAGAGAGTGACTTGATGTTAAATCCGCATCTGACCATGATTATGTTGTAATATTTTATTAATCGGAAAATACAAACTGATGTAACTCCAGCTTGTGGGAAATCACCGAGTACACGTTTCTCATTCCTACTCAGTATCTTTTTGAATACCGTTGAGCCTGTCCTCTGTATCTTTTCGATAGCTTGGAATTTGATATTCCTTAGCGTGTATCCACTATTATTGCCAATCTTTATTAGTGGGATGTTGTTTAAAAATACAGGATATGCACATACTGATAAGGTCATCTGTGTTAGAGAAGATGCACCAATGTTCAAGGACATGTGTGTGTGTGTGTGTGCGAGTTTGCAAAAACATTTATACGCTTTATACGCTTATCAAAACAGATGGATGAGCTGTCGAGAGTCTTTGTTTTGGAGGGGTATAAAATAGTGTGTCAAGATGTGGTCGGGGAGTGGCTTGGAAAACCGCCTGGGCTCTTGTTACTACTGTAATAAAAGTTTCATTTCTTTTTGCCAACAAAAACATCGAGACTCAGACGTTTTGATTTTTGCTGAAGATGATACCACAACACATGTAAGTATCCTAGACATTAAAAGAAAGCAACATTTGACCTCTTTTCTCTTCCCGCTACAGTCTAAACCAATATATTTTATTATTAACTTAAAATACATTGACTAATGGGCATGCACGGTGCTATCGGTGGTGTTGCTTTAGAACAGTAAAACCCTAAACAACTTAAAGAGAGTGTTAAAAAAAAAAAAAAGCCAAACCAAGCAGCTTTGGCATGTGACATCAATCCAAAAAGACATCTACATGCACGCAAAAAGCTGGAACTGAAGCATGATTTTTAGACTTGTCAGCATTATTTCTGACTGTGAGAGGGATTTCCACTTCCAGTCATGCTAGTCCAGACTGGACAAATACTGCAGACAGGAGCTTTATTTCGTACAAACCTCTGCAGGTACTCTAGTTCAATTTGAAGCAAATTAAGTCATCATTATAATGAAGTGCCTAACCCTTAAGGTTCAGTGTAATTATGACTTTTGATAGCTTTGCATTCCAGTCTGAGCGGCAAAATTATTGTCCCCCGAGATATTACTATTACTGACAATTAATTAATTAATTAATATGTTAAAGCTAGCTATAGCATAATGGAATATAAAGCTAATAAAGCTAACCCCGCTTTAATCCAAAAAGCACTTAATAATAGCTCTTAATAAATGCCAATGAGGGCATCCGTTTTATGATCATAATCATAAAGGGCGATATTATCATAGCAATGGTGCATACGGCAGTGGCTGAAATGTCTTCTGTAATTTTGTGACCATCCACAGGTGGCGCTAATGTAAGAAGAGGTTCAGTAAAAATATATCTTTTTAAAAATACATCTTCAAGAGGTGTGGTTAGTGCCGACATCCATATTTTAGAAGTGGAAATTATGGTCTCGATGAAATAACCTCTAAAAGAAAAGGTTTTCTGTTTTCTTGTACTCTTTTGTAGGTGGTCAGTTCTATGTGTGAGCCTCTCGGACATACAGTGGTGCTGGGAAGTTTGTGAACCCTTTAGAATGGTTCTGCATAAGTAGGACTTAAAACGGCATAGTCCTAAAAGTAGACAAAGAGAACTTAATTAAACAGACGAGGCAAAAATATTATACTTGGTCATATGTGTGAGTGGCAAAAGTATGTGAACCCCTAAGATTAGCAGTTAATCTGAAGGTGAAATTCGAGTCAGGTGTTTTCAATCAATGTGATGGCGATCAGGCGTGTGAGCGAGCGGCCTGTTTTATTTAAAGCACAGGAATCTATTAAAGTCTGATCTTCACAACACATGTTTGTGGAAGTGTATCATGAAAAAGGGTTGTTGATGCTCATCGGGCTGGAAAAGGTTACAAAAACGTCTCTAAAGAGTTTGGACTCCACCAATCCACGGTCAGACAAATTACATACAAATTGAGGAGCCCGTTGTTACCCTCCCCAGGAACGGTCGACCCACAGAGATCACTCCAAGAGCAAGACTTGTAATATTCCGTGAGGTCGCAACGGAACCCGGGGTAACTTCTAAGCGACTAAAGGAGTCACGTCTCACGTTGGCTAATGTTAATGTTCATGAGTCCAACATCAAGAGAACATTGGATAACAATGGTGTGCATGGCAGGGTTGCAAGGAGAAAGCCAAAGCTCTTCAAAAAGAACATCGCTACCTGTATGCATTTGCTAAAGATCACATGGACAAGCCAGAAGGCTACTGGAAAAAACTTTAATGGACAGATGAGACTAAAATAGTACTTTTTGGTTTAAATGAGGAGCGTTATGTTTGGAGAAAGGAAAACATTGCATTCCAGCATAAGAACCTGATCCCATCTGTGAAACATGGGGGTGGTAGTATTATGGTTCGGGCCTGTTTTGCTGCATCTGGGCCAGGACAGTTTGCCATCATTGATGGAACAATGAATTCTAGTGAATTCTAAAGGAAAATGTCAGGACATCGGTCTGTGATCTGAATCTCAAGAGAAAGTGGGTCTCACCGGATACTGAAAAGGTTCACATACTTTTGTCACTCAAAGATATGTAATAAAACAAGTGCGTTCCTTAATCCCATATTTGTTGCCTGGCAAAATGTGTACCCTGAGTAACATTCACACCTAACCTACTAGAAATTGTTCTGTAAAAAGAAATATCATGCCCGGTAGCCATTTCTTGCTGATTACAGATTGTATCTCAACCTCCATTAGTTAGTGAAGCTTCACCTCAAGGGAAGGAATCTGGGCAACCGTCCATTTTGCGGACCCTTTGAAGTGGCTGTTTGCTCTTAAATGGATGAAATAAGTCATTTTCTTACACTTAATCGGTATTGAGGTGAATTTATTTATTTTTAATGAATGATTGTGCCACTAGTTTGTTCATTTTATAGTTATTTTCAATGATGAACTTTCTTACATATCTAATATTTGCATTTTTTCCCTTCGTGATCTGCATGTCGCATATGATGTTTCTATAAAAGTTTCACATAGAGCTGAGATAAGCTAGTTACTCTGTCTGACCTGTTTTACTTCAAACACTACACTATAGTTTACGTGTTGTATCTATTGTATTGTTGGCGCTATTTCAGTGTCATATATCCTGTGCAACAGTTTATTGTTATTAGCTAGTTAGTACACTTTTTTGTGCGCAGTGCATCTGTAAACAGTCTGAAAGGTTGGCACGAATCCATTTTGCTCTAAGGCAGGGATTGTCAACTAAAGCCAATCCGCATATGGAAAAACAATGTCCATTGTTCACTCCAGTTTTTAAAACGATACCCGTCGCGGCTTCTGTAGCCAATTCTCTGTCGTGGCCAAGGACATGCACCGATACAAATTATTTCGCTGAAAGCATCTCACTGACAAAGTTTACAGACTTTCTAATATTTACCGTCTAATTGGTGGCGTGATGACAATGACATGGCCAGAGAAGTATGCATTTATTCTCGACATAATGTACAAAACAGAGATTTCATCTGTTCAGAGTCCATTTCAAGAACGTGAAAAGCTCCACTGCAAAAACAAAACTTCACATTGATTTGTCTTATCTATAGACACAAACTCATCACGAAAGGTTAAGCATTAAACGGTAACTGTTGTTGATATTCATTCAGTCACGTTAGTAGCTTATCTGGACATTTTGTAGCAGGGAATTTTATGTAACTGGACCGTCACAAATTTTAGTTGAACACACCTGGTCTAAGATCTAAGCCTAATATTAACAGAAAAGCCGACGACATTTATAAAAACATTTATAATCTCACGTTAACATTAAGGCTAGATTGAAGACTTTAAAACGCCGCTTTCTTCTGCACTATTTACATCGTCGCATGATTCCGTGTGCATTTTTCATCGTTTAGTTTTACCGTCATTCTAAAATGTTCAACTTAAGACGTCTTTCCTATCAGACAAGGTTCTCGATACAACTGAGAAGCTGAGAACACTTAACTATTAAAAAAACAACAACAACAACCTTTGAACGTATGATCATGTGCAAAAAATTTTTTTTTAAGAGTGTATAAAAGATATATTGCTATGCAGTTTAACTAGACTTCTATAGCAATGGTGCCTGTATGATGTTGGATATAAAACGGCAAATATATCCAGAACGTAAATAGACGCGTTCGAGCTAGTAAAAGTCCTACGTAATTCTGCATACTGACACGGCCGTGTGCCTTGTGAGAAATCAATGAACAATAATTTTTTAAAAAAACTTTTAAAGAACTACTTAAAGAGCTAATTTAACATCGAAGTCAATTTCCTGGAAGAAAACGACTTGTAAAATGCTTCTTACACTCAATAAATAATTTCGATTGAAGTTAGAAACGTGTATAACAATGTCGTAGGTATCTTTAGAGACGGTCCCTTAATTTCCGCTTATCTGCAAATATCGACCGTCCGATATCGAACGTCCGATATCGAACCGTCCAACGTCAAACCGAGTTTATTCCGGTAAACATTTCAGCCAAGAACGCAGATGAAGTCTCAAAAAGTGGATCACAATGAGGATATAAGTGTGCTTTGTAAAATGATGTTTGTAGAAACTTACCCCTTTGAGTTTATTCTCTATTCGTGCATGCAAATCCCCAGCCAAGATGATGCCAATGCCTCCTATGAGCATAAGCACACCTAGTGCTATAGAGGTGTAGATTAGACAGACCTTGCACTTCATCATCCAAAAACCTCAAGAAGAACTTCAAAAATGAGACACTCTAATGTTAAAAAAATAAAATAAAATGTGAACGTATAAACTCAAAAAAAAACAAAAAACAAGCCCAGCAGAGCTACAAATAGTTTCTCTCTCTACTACACTTCAAAGACTCAGTCTTAAACCACGTGTTTGCTCAAGTTCACTTGCAGTCACTTGAGTTTCTGTTCCTCTTCATGAAAACTATTCAGGGAAATTATTCAGAGAGAATCTACACAAAGTGTTGAGGATAAGAGTATAACCTCAAACGTTAGGTTTGAATAAGTTCTGAAGTTTGCTGTCTGCAAGCCAGGCATGTGTTCAATCTGCACGTCAGGTCGTTCCTATGAATGAGTAGGGAGGGCAGAGGGAGGGGCTTATCTGAACCGGGTTGCCAGATTGAACAATTCAAGATTACGAATCAAGATTAAGGAATTCGGAACTTTTTTTTTTCCAACGGGTTTCCTAGAATTGATTGAACATGATTGACAGATTGTATGGATGGCTTCTTTTACAGTTGCCAGAAACTCAAGACTGATTTAATTAGTCAGAGATACTATTAAATAGTAGATAGATAAAAAATAATAATAATAATTTTTTTAGCTGGGTTGCCATATACATACAAAGAGATCCAAAAGTTTCCGAACATAGTGGAAATTAACACTTTTTTTTTTTTGGCAAACTGTTAATCTATTTATAAAGCATCCTCTACACGATTACCGTTTCTTAAATCGTCTCTCCTACTATGATGAACTTGTGTTACTACATTTGGTCTTAAGTATGCAATTGCATGTCCATCACGACCTTGTGACAGCTTCCCGATCCAGCCATGAGCATGTTCTTTGTCAAAGGCTAACTGAAAAAAAAAAAAAAGTAATATAAACTAAGTATGAAAGACGTTGGAAGAGATTGTGCTTAAAAAAAAAAGTGTTAATTTCCCCAATATATGGAGACAAAGACATCCATCCATCCATCCATCTTCTATACCGCTTATCCTTTTCAGGGTCACGGGGGAACATGGAGCCTATCCCAGGGAGCATGGGGAACAAGGCGGGGTACACCCTGGACAAGGTGCCAGTCCATCGCAGGGCACACAATCACATACACATTCACACACTACGGACACTTTGGACATACCAATCAGTCTACCATGCATGTCTTTGAACTGGGGGAAGAAACCGGAGTACCCAGAGGAAACCCCCCACAGCACGGGGAGAACATGCAAAGTCCGCACACACAGGGAATCGAACCCCCAACCCTGGCGGTGTGAGGCGAACGTGCTAAACACTAAGCCACCATGCGCCCGGAGACAAAGACATTTTAATTTAAATTCAGAATTGTAATGCAGATTATTGACTACCATTTTTTCTGTACAAATTACCAACCTTTAAAAAATATTTAAAGATACTCTTCTCTAACCAATTAACTCATATGGTTGAGTATATTAGCTTCCTAAAGTTAAAACAGGCTATATATGGAATATATTTACAGTGCCTTACATACAGTAAGTATTCACCCCTCTTGAATTTTAATCTTAATTGGGATAACAGGTCAAGAATCTACACAAAGTTCATAATACTGAAGTAGGGGAAATCCTTTAAGTTAAAAAATAAAGTTAGGATTTCATAAGTATGCTGTGAAATTTTCAACCTTTAACGTCCATTAGATCACCATTAAATCTATAATTAAAAAAAGGAAATAAGTCTAACTTATCATAGGTCTAAGGTCATTTCTCTCAGGGTTATTTGATTAAAAAAGGATTAAATAAGGGGGGAAAAGAGCAATCTGGCAGCTCTGAGTCAAGTGTGTATGTGTGGGAGGACTGTGGGTGAAATGCCTGTGTGTATTTGGAGTGGCTCTGCAAGGTCACACACTCTGTATTCAGCTGGATTGTATTCACCATGTCTCTCTCCCTCTCTCAACCCCCCTCTCACACACTCCCAGACATATGAGGAATAAAATCCTGCTTCAGGAGTACAATGCTGTCCCCAACAGCTGCTAGTTGTGAATGAACTGAATGAGTTAATATATTCGACACGGCTTTAATGTCTAAAGTGCTGAAATTTCATCATTAAAGTAATTCTTACAATGTGTACTTTGTGTACCTTTGTGTCTAGTTTCTTTTTTTCTTTTGTATTTTTTTTTATTTTTTTTTAAAGCAATGGTTAAGTGGTTGCATTTCATTCAGTGTGAATTACACCACAGGGAAATGTATGAATGCTAAGCTCACCCCTAAACCCTAACTTTTGTCAATTCTCCAATGAGTCTGGAGAACTGTTGTAAATTCACAAGTGTAAGACTTGGAATCACCCACACCCACACATTGCCCTTGGAATCACACACACACACACACACACACACACACACACACACACACACACACACACACACACAAAGCTCCTTGTGTCTGAAAATGTGGAAAAATATCATGAGATGGTGCAAGGCCACTGAAAACAAAAGAACAAATCTGACCTTCACCCAGGGTTGAATGTATTTCTCAGAAAAGAGACAGGAGACTGTGAGAGAGAGGGAGAGAGAGATTGAGAGAGAGAGAGAGAGAGAGAGAGAGAGAGAGAGAGAGAGAGAGAGAGAGAGAGTATACAAGTACCACTGGGTCTAAAACAATACCATTCTTCATCTGTGAAGGGTGTGAGCCTCTCAGCCTCTCATTATAAGAATAAAACAGTGAAAGGGTGGGCAAGAAAGAAAAGAGAAGCTAGAAAAACATACGTAGAGAAAGAGAAAAAGAGAACGGTACAGTGGCTTCAGAAAGTATTCGCTAACTCGTAATTACAAAGCAAAACATGTTTTAAGAAAATGTTGCAAATGTTCAAAATCAACTCTAAACTCTCATTTGGAGAAATATTCTACATCTTTGGCAGCTATTACAGACTTGCCTTCTTGAGTAAGTCTCTACAAGCTTTGCACTACTGGAGCTGGGCAGTTTCTCCCATTCTTCCAGGCATATACTCTCAAGTTCAGTCTGATTATATGGAGAGAACTGCAATCTTCAGGTCTCTCCACAGATAGGGTTCAAGTTCGGGCTTGGCTGGGCCACTCAAGGACATTCGCAGACTTGTCCTGAAGCCGCTGCAGTTTTGGCTTGGCTGTATGCTTCGGGTTGTTGTTGTGTTGAAAGGTGAATCTTCGCCCCAGTCTGAAGAGCAGGTTTTCTGAAGGACCTCTCTGTGCTCCGCCCTCCATTCACAAACCGGCGCTCGTCCATGCCTCCGTCTCCACATACCCCAACTGCCTGACTCATGCCGAGGAGCCATCCGACCTGCCGCCGACTAAAACCCCATACCCCCACAACATCTGCCAAAAGAGGAAATCCCTCACAGCCATCTCTGCCCCCGGCCTATGGCCCACGTCGAATTTAAATGGCTGAAGAACTCCGCGTTGGCATCTTTCATGCAGTGGAGCCACTGGAGGGGGGCGTGGTCCGAACAGAGGGTGAAGGCCCACCCCAACAGATAATATTGGCAGGTGAGGACTTCCCATTTGATAGCCAGGCACTCCTTCTCTATTGTGCTGTACTTCGTCTCTCGCATGGAGCGCTTATGGCTGATGTACAGCACGGGGTACTCCAACCCCTACACTACCTGGGACAATACGACCCCCAACCCCCTGTCCGATGCGTCCGTCTGCAAAATAAAAAGGAGAGAGAAGTTAGGAGAATGTAGGAGTGTTCTGCGACACAGTGCAGCTTTTACCTTTGTGAATGGGTAGGGGGAGACACGAGAGCGAGGGAGAGAGAAAGCAGAGGATGAAGAGGGGAGAAGTCTCTGTATGCTGTATCATTACAATTTCAGGTTGGTCAGGTTTCCACAATCTTTTGGCCATATAGAGTCAGGAAACCTGTAAGACAGGAAATAAGATCCCCAGCTTTATTACAGGGTTAATGAAATAAAGTATTATAAAAAACAAATTTTTTTTAAAGGGTTTACTTCTTGCACATGTACAGACTTCCTGTAGTGGTCAGAACAGGAAGTTAAACATTCAGCATGTGCTGATCTATACAAATGCTTTTCAGAGTTGCAGTAAGCATCGGCTTGATCTGTCTCAATGCTCTCACCTGCCTTAGCTAAGTTTCATTTACTACATATAACATTTTAAGAAGTGAAAAACCCTTTAGGGTACCATATGGAAACGTTCTACAACTAGCTTAAGAATTTCTAGATTACCATCGTCATACTTAGTACACATTGCGTTTACTCTTAAACGACTGTCAAAAGTAATGATTTATAATCGCAATATCCGATATTACCCAGAACAAGATGAGGTTCCCTTTTGAGGCTGGTTTCTCTCAAGGTTTCTTCCTCATATCATCTCAGGGAGTTTTTCCTTGTCACTGTCACCTCCGGCTTGCTCATTAGGGATCTAAATCTATGTCGGGATTTCTGTAAAGTTGCTTTATGACAATGTCGATTGTGATATATACTGTAAATAAATAAATAAATAAACCTTCAACTGAACAATTTGCAGTCATAACTTATAACCAGATTTTGGTGTTAAGTACGGAGAACATTCCATGCCAGAGCGAAATGCAATCATGCCATGTTCACATCTCAAATGAAAAGCGACAGCGCCATTTGAAGCATTTGCATTTTGCTCTGGCATGGAATCTCCTCTATACTCCATGTGCAATTTGTTTTTTCGGAAAAAATAGCAAATTTCTTAACGATTTAATGATCGTAAGAGAAAAACCTCCTTACTCTGCTCTGTAAAACCTCTTTACAGCTCCAGACCTTTCCGTGAGAGCAAACAGAAGGCACGGTTATACAAAGCTGCTGTTTTAGAAGCAGACATTACAGCACTGGAGCTGCCTAAAATTGCAAGGGCAGTGCAGGTCTTTCTCAAAACCAAAAGCATATAGAAATGTGCACTTTACTACGGCTCGAAAATGTGAACTTTTTTTCTTTGTGTGTATATTTTGTATACATGTGCACACCTTCGGCCCCGAAAGCATCGTAAATGAAATGAAACACTGAAAAGAAACACTATTCAAGATGTGCATGCATTCTTGGTCATGTGACATGTACATGGATCAGTAGAAATGCTACCAGCTTTTAATGTAATCTGCTTTGGGATATGCATGAAGATGAAGTGCTAACTTTTTAAATTCTGGGCCAGATGCTTAGGGCGTGGTGTGAGGGCTGCAAATGACAGGGTAGAGTAATAATAGTAGCAAAATACCGAGAAAGTATTACTCAGCATTAACTGTACATTTAGTCTATTCAGTACAGAGACTTTATTATAGTAATGTGAATAGTGAAATGGTACCCTTGATTTTGTTAAGTGGTATAAAATGTGTGTGGGTTGGAGATGCACTAACGACAGACAAAACAAACAAACAAACAATCGCGTGCGTTCCATACCTATCTGTTCCTATTTGTGTCTGTTCATTCTGAATAATGTATTCGTATTCGGAAACAATGCTTTTTGTAGAGTTGATGTGGGGTGGCATTACCATCTATCTTACAGCTCTTCATGCTCACCGTTGGAGCTTTTATCTCCTTTGACCCTGATTAGATTCTAATCTAATCTAAATAGCCTCTTCACCAAAAGAAGTATCTAAAGTATACTGCCAGGTAAACTGCAATAAAACATCCACCAAGAGCTGAATCTGAACCGTATTCGAAGCACATATGGGAGAAAGAATCATCGCATATCGGATACAGAGCAGAATATTTAGTCCAGGTGAGTGCTGGGATGGTTTTGATTGGTTCAGGTAAGTGCTTGGGTATGTTGAGTAGTCTGAAGTACCTGTTGCTACGTCTGGTAGTGAAGAGTCCATGAGAGAGGCGGGAGGGATCAACCACAAAGGTGATGGCTCAACCCTGGAAAGACCTACGGTAAAGACTGCTTAAAAAAATCCCTGAGAAAATACATCATATCCAAGCAGGAAACATGATTCAGGCAAGAGCAGGGTATTCCTGGGTTCAAATGGGAGGAACATAAGAGAGCGGTGGGGAAAAAAAAGCAAATAGTATGACCCTATGGGACTTCTACAGTAGGCATTAATAGATAACTGATTAATAGCAAACAAATATTGATAATAGATAAAGAGCAAAAAAACAGCAGGGATGATGTAACAAAATCAAATTATAATAAAATATTGGGGAAATGCCAAGGAATGAAAGAGGAATCTAAAAGGTGTGTGTTTAAATAATATATATATATATTTTTAAAAAAAATATGAAATAGGCATAAATTGGTATTTTTCTGTTTTGTGATAAAAGAAACAAAATAATCTAGAATAATCTACGATCAAGACAGAAAGATAGATAGATGGATAGATAGACAGGTAGATGGATAGTACATATATATGTGTATTAACATTAATAGAAGTACAAAATATTTAGTATTATTTAATAAATAATTCAAAATTGACATACAGTTAAAAAAAAAACAAAAAAAAACAACCTACACATTTATCTCTGAATGACCGTTCAACCAAAAAGGCACTTTTATTCTATGTTTATACTGCTCTGCTCTTATAACTCTCTAAACTATTCCTGAATAATAAACTTAATAATAATAATAATAAACTAAACTGATAGTAATTAAACAATAAGCTTTAGGACTGACAGTAACGGAATAATACACTGAGAGTGATAATAACTTAATAATAAGCTTGGGCTCTATACACTAAATGCCACGCTTTTTTGTTTGAATCAAAGTTTATAACTGTTTTTTAATGGAAAAATTAGTTATATTCTATGTATTTGTGCTATATGTATATACTGTACATCTAGTGTACCCTAAAACTTCTATTATTCAAATGAATTATTGTTGGATCTTTCAAACTGTGCACATGTCAAGCAGTTTCCAACAGTTCAAACAGTGAAGTTCTGTCATTTTGTTCCATTTTGTTACAGAAACATCTTGGCGCACACACACACACACACACACCACAGTCTTATACTATTTTTTTTTTAAAAATCTCATTGTAGACGTGGCCTTGTCCTGATACCATTGGTTAAAGTGTTCCTCTTCGCGCCATCGCAAGTGAACATTGCCCTTATCCTTATCAGATCCATATCAGACAGATTATCTGCACTAATATAAGCATGGTGCACATAACTCATTGTCACACTCTGAACAGTGCGCTCCAAGAGTAGACAAACGGAAAATAAATACAGCCGATCTCCAGCATGAGACCATCAGGAATCACGCTCTTTGCACTTGCCGTGCTCGTGTCTCTAATCTGTGTCAACCAGGTAGGATACCCCTCATACAATATAATGACAATCCTGCTTTTCTTTCACTAATTGATATTTATATAAATATATAAAACATTACATTAGGAATGGTACTAATAAAGTTTCATCTCTGTGTCAGTAATTAAGAAATAGTTGGCACCCGTGTCACCATATAAATAAAATCAACTGCACGATATAAGGATTGTGTGCTAAACTTGTTTTCAAATGACTTCATTTCCTCAATTATATAAATAACCAATTTGAGCACCAAGTGAGATGAGCAAGTGTTATTTGTATGTTCCCCCACACACAAGAAATTATTAATGGCTTGGAAAGGAAATTATGCTGAAAGAGCAATTTGAATTGGAACAAGCTATGATCAGCTGTTTAATGCTGAAATAACAACTGCAACCAAGGTCGTAAGTTTGTAATGAACCTTAAATCAATCTAATGACAATTAAATGATTTTTTTTAAAATGTCAAATCAAATACTAATAGAT
The DNA here is from genome assembly GCF_001660625.3 of Ictalurus punctatus. Taxonomy (NCBI): domain Eukaryota; kingdom Metazoa; phylum Chordata; class Actinopteri; order Siluriformes; family Ictaluridae; genus Ictalurus; species Ictalurus punctatus. The sequence continues at coordinate 2,953,025 of NC_030433.2, read as the reverse complement.
AAAAAGTAAAAAGTCAAACTAAAAATCAGTGCTTTTACATGTTACACCATTTATCTCTATGTAAAATTTCACATACCTGTTTACAGTACAGATTCAGCAAATTCAGCTGTTCTCTCTCTCTCTCTCTCTCTCTCTCTGTATATATATATATATATATATATATATATATATATATATATATATATATATATATATATATATATAACATTATTAGATTGTTGTAATTAGAAAGCATACTCAGTTCACTTTATTTACTCATATTACTATCAGTAAAGTACCACCTTCCTGATCTATCCATATTATTTTCACCCCAGTAACATCAGACTCTCTTGTGTTTTAATATATATACATTTATAAATTTAAATGTATTTAACATACACTGGCATACATGTCTAAGAAAACATGATCTGAAATTGGCTTCTTCACATATCTGTATCTGTCAAATCCCCACCTTTTTTCTTTTTCTCTCACTCTCCTTATCAGTTGTATGTATAGTATGGAAAGACTATTCATAAAATAATGATTATTTCGGGCTTACTCTGAGTCTAATAAAATATGTAAATGTACCATCTCGCTTATCTATCTCCGTGGTACAACTTTTCCTCTCACTCTCATTCTCTCACTAGTAAAGGTTTTATCTTTGTAGTTATACACATTAAGATAAAAAAAAAGAAGCTGTAAAAGAAAGTAAAGGCGCTTCGTTTTTGACTCAAGATCTAATATCTCTTATTGTTAATGACGTCTTCACGGGTAGAGATAGTGTTCAACTACCATTTCGAGTTGTGCACTTTAAAATGAGCAGAGAAATCAGGAAAGTACTTTGCTGCTCAGCTTCAGCTAGGTTTACTCACGTGGTTATCAATCTAATACCTCTCTCTCTCTCTGTCTGTCTCTCTCTCTGTCTGTCTGCAGGTAGAGGCGGCTCCAGTAGTGGACACCTGGGCATCAGGACTCATACACCGTGCCAAGCGTTCCCTACTGTGGCGCTGGAACACGTTGAAGCCAGTCGGTGCAGGATGTAGAGATAATTACGAGTGTGGCACAAATTACTGCAGGTAAAAGAATGACACAAATTACACAAATCTTCCGTAAAAATTGTTGATTCATTTTCTACTGCAGAAGCTTTGGCAGTAGTCGCAGTTCCAGCTGCAAGGCTTATATTGATGTGCTCGTTCCAAAATGTTATCCTATCAGTAGTAGCAACTTACACAGGGAATTGTACAAAGGATGCATCACAAACACAGATTTAAAAAAAACAAACACGTGATCATTGCTATGTTAAAGTTTTCTGCAAGGAGATATTTGTGGATTCGTTTTTAGCAGTGTCAGCACTCTATAACAGTCCGAGGCAAAGCTGTAACTCTAAGAGAGAAGGCTTTGCAGTTTCTCAGTAGCATGATAAGTCTAAAAGTAATTGATTAATTAAAGAATGTTTCCTGTTCATTCCTGAATGTTCCTGAAGGTAACAGTCTTGTCACAGTGGTAAAATAACATGTTTACTTAATATGGTTGAGTCATACGATTGCTGAACATTGACCCAATATAGTTTGATAAGCACGTATCAGGATATTAATTGACTTGGCGGTAAAGAGAAATTAGTAGATGGTTTTAATCTTATCAACTTAGTTTCAGTCTAGCCATAAGTCAAAGGAAAGGAATAAAAAAAAAAAAACTGTCCCAGTACTCTGTCCTGCGTTTTGTAGGGCAGACCCTCTGAAAATGTTTGCAGCTTGGGACTCCTTTAACTGCAAAATAAATTCCATGGGAATCCTCAGTACATTTTTTTTTTTTTTTCAATGAGCATAATCTAACTGTCTAATGAGTAGGCTCTTTATTTAAATACGTACGATAATATGTCGCCCATTTATTGGAGCCGTAAAGTTATTTTTTATTCCTGATCTTTCAACAGGCACAGCATATTAGTTCCAAGTTGCTGTTATTTCAAGGCCTGCTTGCTTTTGAGTCATTGAGATTAAACCCGTTCAAGTTAAGAGACCAGACTAAAAGGCTAATAACTATAAGAACTCAATAAAAAAAGTTAATTTGATAATATTGGTGAAAAAAAAAATGCTTGGAACCCATTTTGAAAACCACTGTTGTGTGGAATGGTGCAAGTAAATAAAGAACTTCATGGACCTTGCTTTGGACAGGGGCATTGTGGAAAATGTTGGGAAATGTTTGGGCTTCTTAGTTCCAGTGAAGGAAATTCTAATGCTACATCACACAAAGACGTCCTATACAATTCTATCAACAACAAACTTTTGCAATCCGCTAGGACACGTAAAACATATGAAATTCACCCCAGGCCTACAACGTACAGATAAAGCTATGCGAGATGCACACGCGTACAGGATAATACACATCAAATTATGCCACTGCTTTGAAAGTGCTGGGATTATACTTGTAAAATCCACACAGTTTTTTTGTTGTGCACAGTTCCTTGATTGTTTATAGCCAGATATCTGGATTATTTACCCTGCTATTTTTCCTCTCTGTTCCTCCAGCAGAAACATCTGCACATTCCAGCCTAAATCTTCTTCATCCTAACAAGAATGACTTATACTTCTGCTGAAAGAAAATGAAACGAACATTCTGGGAAACGAACAAAAATGGACATGTTTTTTGTTTGTTTTTGTTTTTTTTGTACAATAACAACTCTAATGATAGAAAACTGGAAAAGAAAAAAAAAAACCTGACAAAATATCTGAAATTTAATTAAAGCACAGAAGCATTAGTACTGAATTTTATTTTTTTTATATTTAATGAAGAATGAATGGGGGATAAAACAGACAAGTGACAAAGGGAAAAAAAACCTGTTATACTATGATGAAACATTTCCGATGGGCATGGTCTCTCCCAGGATGACTCCGCCCCCACCCGCAGGCAGTGAGAGTTCACTGAATTGTTTGATGAGGACGGAAATGATGTAAATCTTATACTATGGCCTACACAGTCACCAGATCTAAGCCCAACTGTACACCGATGGGAGATTTTGGAGTGACGTATTAAACATCAACTGAGGGAATATCTTTTGGAAGAATGGTGTTCATCACTCCAGTACAGTTGTACAGACTCGTAGAATCTGTTCTAAGGCACACTGAAGATGTTCTGGTGGCTAGTGTCGGTCCAACTCAACAATAAGGCACTTTATGCTCGTTTTTTTTTTCTTTAATATGTCACCTGTCTGTATATTGGCTATATTCATTTAGCCAATCCAGCCTACTTTATTTCACAAAGTATACTCAATCGGAAAAATAAATAAATAAATAAATAAATAAATATCACAAGATCCGTTTGGTTTAACCTGGTTGACAGGTTATAAAAGCCTTGTTTTTTTTTTTTTTTTAATTATTATTATTATTTGTCAATACTAGCAACATTGCAGTCACATAATGTAAATACTGTTTGTTAAAGTGTATTTTAAACATTCTTGATATTGTTACATTAAGAGTGCAATATGTTGTTTTTTTTATTCTGGCTTTTTATTTTTAAAGAAAATCTGAATGGAATAAACGGACAATGGAAACAAAATACGTGTGCAAAAAAAAAAAAATCAGGTGTGAGTTGAATGAGATTAAAATTCATTAAAACACCATTTTTATGGATGACATTTAAAAAAAAATTATATCACACACATCACATGATTCAGTAGAAACACACAAGACATTTGACAACTGGTTGCTCAATAAAGTGCAACTGCAAAGAAGTGAAAACTTCAGATGTAAAATATCACAACGTCTGACAGCTGTTTTAAAAATCAAACCCCTTTTAAAATGGAGACTATGATTTAAAAAAAAAAAAAACAACAAAAAAAAACCACCCTTATCATCAAAACCAACAATCATCGACAATCGGTTTGATTAAAAAAATAAATAAATAAAATAATGCACTCAAAAGCAACAGATTTGTGAGCACATTTTTGTACTACAACCAAATAAAATTTACCACAAAACTAAACAGACATTTAAGACATAAAGCACAATATGCTTCTGAATAGACCACCGGTTGGTGGTCCAACGCCACCAATCATTGTGTTATTCGCCTTTAAGCAATTCTTTTTATAAACACACTGCATAAAATGGAATCAGAATTTGACAGCACTGTGATATAATGCTAAAATAGCTAGATTAAATTTTTTAATGCTATTTGTGCAACAATTCTCTCTAGTCACAGCCATTTCTCAATTTTAAAACGGACATCCGCTCAAGGTAACGCATATCATGGGGGGAGATTTGGTAGTCCTGAACAGATTTTATGCACCTAGAGTTTGGGACATAACTGTAATAAAAACATAAGTTAGCATTCGGGACAGAGGCTAAATTTCCGCATTGGGCCTCATTTATCAGGGAGGATAAAAATGGATTTATTCATAAATCATTAGCATGAGTGTTTAAAAGTGTTGAAATTTGTGTTTTTATGGGAAAAAAACCCCAAAAGAAATTGGAACGTTCCTATTATACTCGTGCTCCTGAGTGCGTGTAGATTTACGTATACAAAGATAAACTAATGTAAACCTCGACTTGATCAACTTACATGGATTTCTGCACTTTTATATCTGGAATACACTGTTGAGTTTAAATTGCTTTTCTTTTTTTTTTTTACTATGTTGACAGCGTTTAGCAGACGCCACTTATAGAAATGCTTTGGATCCTCATGCTAGGTCATCAGGTCACAGACTAAGAATACTTTCAGGAACATTTTGTGAAAACGTTTTGTGTCACATTTCATGTTACTGGACTTAATTGAAGAGTATTTAAAAAAAAAAAAAAAATGCAAGCCAGAAATCAAGATAAATAAAACAAATCATACAAATATGTAAAAAGAAACGATGCTGTATGTAAGGAGGACGGGCCAGTCTGTCTGTGCAGAGCCATAAGCTGTAAACAAATGCTTTAGCTTATGGAAGATTTAGCGCTCGATTTTTATTATTAACATTGTATATTATTTATTAACTTTTATTCTTGGCCTTGTAGTGTGTCAAAAAGCTTTCACTTCAGTTTTTCAGTCTTTATACCCTGATCGTTCATTTCATGCTCATAGCCGTCTGTACACTCCAACTTTTATGGAGTTTAATGGATGTCAGTAAATGCAAATCAGCTATGTCGTGCACGCGCGTGGTAATTTACAGTTAACTGGCAACACACGCAAGCACGAAGAAAATCGGCGTTTCCGGGACGTTTGTAAATCCAGCGGAAATTTTTAGCTCGGTTTGGTGTACACAGATTGTTTGAAAACTGCAGCTCATGATCAGATTCGCTCATCTTGTAGAACCTGGTTTTTTTTTTTTTTTTTTTTAGCCAATATGAATGGAAAATCTTTGCAGTAATTTGTGAGAGTATCTAATTAATATTCTGTTTTTTGATGAACATAAAACAAACGAACAAACAAACAAAAATTCTATATCTGTTCATTTAAAAGCACAATAACAACCACGTTTCACAACAATCAGAATGAACACTGAGTTATATAACGACGAACACAACAGTGTAAATTTCCCAACATTCAGAAACACAGGATTTATGGAAACACAGCAATATTTACGTTAAGCCTATATAAATTATCATAGTAGTATAATGCTCGTCAGCGTCATGAACCAATAGCATTTATTCAATTACACACAATTAGCTCAAGACCTAAAAAAACAAAACAAAAAAACTTTCAACTTGAACTGATGAAGTGATGACACAGGATGCCACTGTTTGCGTGTCGTTCAAGCTTATGTACAATTTGAGGAATTTGTAGCTAACAATTCCTTGAGGACTCATAAATGCACTATATTTATAAACACAATTATTAACATTAATACAAGTAATCAAGGAACGAATGCTAGCACGATACAGGAAATGTATGACATATTAGAGTCTTCATAGAAAGTGTAAGTGACCGTACGAACTGCATGCAAATATTTACCAGCTACAACACGAAATCAAGCCATTTCTGCTTGGCTTAATTGTTCTTAGTTCTGCTTCAAATGTAAAGTAAAATGTAAGTCTTTCTACTGTGACCCAGAGGTGTGAATAATACTGCATTAGGTCACATGACTGAAGTGTTTCACGATCGGTTCACTGATGCAGACGCTGCGTTGACATTCGGGGGAAAACATCCGCTTTCTGTCGTGTTACGAGCTCAGCAGAGGCTGGCGTTCATCAGGAGTGCTCCGCTGTTACACACACACACACACACACACACACACACACACACACACACACACACACACACACACACACACACACACACACACACACACACACACACACAAAAAAAAAACAACATTTCAGAATGTCAAATCTAATCAAGGGGTCAGTTTTTCTGTATAAAATGCCACGAATGTGATGTATTAACATTCAATCATTGAAATAGGTTAACCCATCAGCTTTTCCATCTACAGGAAGCAAATCTACAATTTTATTTATTTATTTTAAAATAAACAATCTGCAGCGTGAAATACTGAATTACACTCCCCATCTGCCCGATTGTCAGTGCAAAATGCAACAATTTATGTGGATTAATACATTTTTAGAGGTTTTTACCACTTCATATTTGAATCTTGCAAAGATTACTACAACCAGTGTTACCTGATCAGAAACATATAAAACGCTGTTAGGAGTAATACCGAGTTTCACTGTTATGAGTAATAAGATTTTTCTATCTCTTTTTTTTTTTTGGTGGCGATTTTGTATTAAATTATACCATTTTATACTAATGTTAATATTTTAAAGTATTGTTTTCATATTAAATATTTAATATGTAAAAGGTTTATAGGATGTAAGTCATTATTAATAAAAATAAGTCACTGAATTTAAGTCAACATTAGTTTTAAAAAATGTAACTACTACTAAACTATTAAACAAAATACCATTAAAGAAAACTACTTTCGTAGCTATTATTATTATTATTATTATTATTCATAATGTTGTCTTCCAGTACATTTTCCAATGATTAGAAATCATATATTTGGCATCATTTATTTATTTATTTTTTTAAAAGATGTTTACGTTAAGAATGATGTTTTATTTGCTGTAAATATTATAATGCACTTTATTTCTCACCTCTTTATGACACATGAGCACGATGAAGACAAGGCCTAATAAGATGCCGAAACCAATAATGATGAAGGGCACGTTAATCACAACGTTGGCCTGGGTAACCACGCCTTGGAGCTTTTTGGCTGAATCCTCATCGATTAGGACGCTCTGATAAGTGGAAAGAAAAAGGCATGGGACATGAATCCGAGGTCACAAGTCACGGCATCCATCTGAAAACAGTCTGATGTAACACTTAGTGTAGCCTCTACAATAAAAAACATACAAATATTCTTGTTTAAAAGAATTCTTTGCAGCATTTCGATCGGTTAATCCCACGAAAGAACTCTTTAACTGTGCTTAATTAAATAACGGGTCACTAACTGCAATACGACATTACTGACATTTATCAGATAATCTGTCACAGCATGAGAATATTATCAAATGCTTATGGGAACCAAATGAGACACCTAAACTAATGCAAGATGTTTATATTCTGTACACTTTTACTGGTTCTGCACACTTGTTTTGCAACTATATGTCTCATCTGCATTTCAAGCCCTGATTTGATCCAAAATCCATCCAGACAAATAATAATAATAAAAAAAAACCAACCAAAAAAACCCCATAAATAAATATCTACAGGGTGTCTTGCTAACTGAAAGACTGACGCTAAATTAATTTTGCTTGCCTTGTACGTGCAAGGTGAATCATTTGTGTGGAATCGACTCCAAAGCTTTGGGGTTGACTCTTAATATTCAGTGCCTGGAATCAGTGAATCGATTCTTTCTAGGATCGACTTCGAGGTGAACCCGAAAGTAAGATGGAGACACGATGGCACACCGTTTATTAAACACCGACTGTACATTGTGTGTGAAGTGAACAGGCGCACTGATTGAAATGGCTTCACTACTCGCTGCCCAACACTTCATAATGCTTCATGGCGTATGAGTATTGAAATAAGAAAACGTTAATTTCGAAGACGAATTGTTCAATGAACACCATGTTCATCTTCAAGCCATGAAGTTGTCCTACAAACTACCAACTTTTGTTCCAAAGTATCATGAGATAATACATTCTGACAGGGCAGGAAAGATAGATAAATATAATCATAAATGTGCGATACAGCTGGAAAACTGGATAAGATAGGACAACTCAATACGCCATGGTGAATAAGCATGGTTCGGCCAGGGACACTGTGTTTCCATTGTTTCTCACATTCCCACAAATGATAGCAAGTCGAAATATTACTCACATGAAAACACAAGTTAACACTAACACATGGGCTACACCCTGTTGACAGTGCTTGGTGAGAGCCAATTTCAACTGACAACTGGACAATGACCCAAAGCACTGCTCCAAATTATACAAGACCTATTTAGGGAAAAAGCAGTCAGCTGGAATTCTGGCTGAAATGGATTGGCTAGAGCAATCACCGGCTCTCAACCCCAGTGAGCTGTTGTGGGAGCAGCATGACCGGATGGTACAAACAAAGTGTCCAATCAAGCCAATCTGACTTGAGGGAGGCGCTTCAGGAAGCATGGGGTGAAATTCCTGCAGATTACCTCAACAAACTGGCAACTAGAACGCCAAAGGTCTGTAAGGCTGGAATTGCTGCAAATGGTGACTTCTTTGATGTTCGATGAGCGTAAAATTTAAAGCACTAATTTGTTATTTCAAGCAGATATCATTATTTCAATTTTCCATTCATTGCGCAACTTATTTGATGAATAAAAGTATGAGGTTTCATGGGAAAAAGTTTTTAGTCCAATTTTTTTTTTTTTACACAATAAAGTATCTGATCTGACTCGTGTCAGGCCACCAATTCCAACCTGACACCATTACACAGGTCTGACTCAGTTCTGAATGACTATTACACAAATGTCAGGGCAACATATTATAGAGCATTTTATTTCTTAATTTGTAAACAACCAAAAACATTTGACACACGAGATGTAAGTGATTGCTGTATTTTTATTTCATTCAAACATTATACTGTATTTTGTTTTTAAAATATATGCGTGGACCAATTTTATTTTTTTCGAGGAATATTCAGAGTGTATAAAGAGAAAGCTTGATACACTGACTGTTCTTATTATTGGCAGATATTCTGCCAGATGAAACGTTCACTTGAGCAGTCCGAAGTATTAAATCAGCATGTGGTTATGCTAATTATGACTATAAGACATTGTTGTTTATAGCAGGTGAACAGCACGCTCCATTGTAAATAAACCGTTCTGGATTTGTTGAATTTCTATTCATAATTTTACCCTTTAGTCCACTTGGCAGTGAAGGTAAATCGTGACCTTGAGGGGTCCAAATGGCTGGAAGAACCCAGGCTATTATCTTTAAAAATATCTGAGACGCGACAGATGAGGAAATGATCCCGGGAAGTCTGGACTAACTGTATCATAGTAAAACAGCTGCCTCCGTGTCTGATGGCGCAAAACAAAAAGGGTAAAGGACACATGTCCTTGAGCTTAGTACATAAACACATGAGATCTTAATGAACACTTCCTTTTCAGAGAATTCAAGAAGGTGAAAGAAGTGAAAGCAGTTGGGATTAAAATGTCCACGAACAAGAAATACATTTATTTTTTATCAATTATTAAAACTAATACATTCTACTCGACTGATACTTGATTTACTCGACATGACACATCTGCTTTTGTAGCCAAGTAGGAAATCCATCCAAATACAATACAACCTCCCATCACGTCCCATAAAATTTGATATGTTTCTGCAAGTGACTTATTCATACATCCAATGGATAATGTGAGATCACTGACGACTAGGGGCACTGTCTACAATATTTTTCAAATGGGGAAATTTTCCACCATATTTGATAGTTTTTGGTAATGCAATTTGGTAAGGAAATGCACTGTATGAATATCTGGCACTGGCCTATTCAAATAAATCAATTGCATGAACCCGTTCCAGCTAAAACCAGTACATTCACTACCTTATACTGTGCCTTATTTTGCCCGTCATTCTTGACAAGCAACCCTTGAGGTCATAGCACAATATATGCCAAATCTTTAGGTTAACTGCAGAATCATTATGGTATGGGAGACTGGTCTCTGTTCACACACCGTTTTCTTTTTTCTCTCTTTTCCCAACTTGCTTAAGAAATTTCCTTTGACATACTAATCACTGGAAAGTGTTAAAATATAAACAGCTCTTGTTAGGGGCGGCTGACATTGATCATAATTTACAGACCAATGAGAGTGGAGAAAAAAAGCCAGGTTACATAATAATAAGATAAAGACAAAGAACTGAAGAAACAGTGAGGTTAAGCACATAAGCAGCTGTTTAGACTGATTAACTAACAAGGTTAATGACTTCCTGGGTATCTGAAGAATGCATTCACATACTATCAATAGAGTTGGCCGACAGCGTTTGGCCAACACAGTACAGCTACATCATGTCTCACTATTGTTTGCGCTGTTTTTAGTGGATAAAAGGTTCAAATACAAGCATATCGTTCCGTTTAAATGAATAATAAATAAATTCCCATACATTTTATGGAAATGCTTCATCTGTGTATTTGTGGCCTTTATCTTACTTAGACACAAGTGCATATTTCCTGATTTTAAGTGACTATTGTCCTATATTTATAATGATTTATAATCAATCACAGTTTTGTTAATAGTTATCAGACAGTTTGTTCCGCTGCACAGAAAAAAAAGAAAAAAAATTCCATTAAAGGAACTACACTTTATTTTAATAGACATCCACTGTAACTCATACATAACATATATATTTATATATATATAACCTCCACTGTGCTGGGAAGGTTTTCCACAAGATTCTGGAGCATGGCTGTGGGGATTTGTGCTCATTCAGCCACAAGAGCATTAGTGAGCTCAGACACTGATATTGGGTGAGGAGGCCTGAAGTGCAATCAGAGTTCCAGTTCATTGGGTGTTGAAGTCAGGGCTCTATGTGGTCCAATCAAGTTCTTCCACTCCAATTGTCATGGACCTCACTTTGTGCACAAGGGAATTGTCATGCTGGAACATGTTTGGGGCCCCTTAGGTTCACTGAAGGGAAATTGTAATGCTATAGCATACAAAGACGTCCTATACGACCGTGTGCTTCCAACTTTGTGGCCACAGTTTGGGGAAGAACCACATATGGGTGTAATGGTCAACTGTCCACAAACTTTTGGCTATACAGTGTATACATACACCTAAACTTCAGAATAAAGATTACTAGCAATTGATTGATTTATGTCAATAATCAATCAATGAAAAACTGCTAGACATAAATCAGCTATAAAAAGGCACATATATAAAAGTCTATTACAAAAATTCTGAAAATTTTTACCTCATTAATGTACATCACTGGATAGACCAAAGTTCTGACATCACCAGTTTGGCTGTAAGGAGAAGAAGAAAAATAAACATACAGTCAATATCAAATTACAATTTTTTTTAAAAAAAGGATATGGATATTGCACAACATGAAACACCAAAGATTCAATTCACTTTATAGTTTAATGATGAAGTTTGAAGTATGAGTTATAAAATTTTTGACGTGTTTTTCTGGATTTTTTTGTTGTTATTCTGTCTCTCACTGTTCAAATACAACTACCATTAAAATTATAGACTGATCATTTCTTTGTCAGTGGGCAAACGTACAAAATCAGCAGGGGATCAAATACTTTTTTCCCCTCACTGTATATAAACCTGACGTTTATGTCTCAGCCAGAACTACCGTTATTAAAAAAATTAATCCACACCTTCTGACGAGAGAATTCAACTGCACTGTAGTGAAAATGTATTACTTGTATTACTGCACTACCAAATTGTATTCATTAGATTATTAGTGTATTTGCACGACAAAACGTGAATTTCAGATAAAATTCTGAGGGAACAAAAACAAATATAGCCATAACAACTAAAATTTGTTTAATTACTAACTTTATTAAGCTTAGAAAGTGGCATATAGGTTCTGTGGTTAAACGTTTGCAGTTATATGATCCTCTAGTCATTTGTATACAGGACGTTGGGTCTATTTTGAGAGATCAAAACCTGAGCTAGAGTAAGGGTGAGGGTTAAATACAACATTATGGGACATTTTTAAATCCTTGTTTATGGTTAAACCTCTCCTCACTGCTTTGTGTTTAGCAACACACTGAGCAGATAATCCTTAGGGAGTTTTCTTTCCATGAACACGCACCTGAAGACGCAAAGATAAATCAAACAGATGAGCTCATGTCTGGTATGTGCATGTTGTGAGCTATATGTTAAAACAATGTTGTACAGGATATGGACGTCCCACTTCCTCCGCACTGTTCATACTTCCCCTCGTTTGATCTTTCCGACATATGTTTTTGTAAGGACATGCCTATATTCCCTTTCTCACTCTCTCTCACCCACACCCACACACCTATAAAAACATCCCCCAGCCCCCACCTCCACCCCCAGAAAATGGAGGCCTAAATGCTGCATTCGATGCGGTCATCTAAAATGATTCGGAAACTATTTATGTTTTCCTTTAGTGTGATTCAGTGACTGACTCCATATTCTGAGCTGCATCGCTCAGTGTCGAGCCCTACAAATATGTTGAAAAAAACGAAAAGCTGTAGAATCTTGCCTGCCCAAGCGTGTGACAGGGTAGCAGACATTGTACGGGAGCTCAGAGCCATTCCAATAAAGGTGATCGATTGCGCCGGACTTAGGCAACTCCCTGTCATGCTCACCGTGAGGTCCAGTCTCTCCACATGCTCCAAAAGCATGTTTGCTTGATGCCTCGTGGGGGCACAAATCAGCCAGTCATCCAGGTAAGGCAGGATGCGCATTCCCCTGGACCACAGTGGATACAGAGCCGCATTCATGCACCTTGTTAAGACATGAGGGGCCAGGGACAGGCCGAATGAAAGAACCTTGAACTGATGAGCTCGGTACGCAATAGCACGAGGAAGCACGGAGGAAAAGTGACATCACCGCGGATTGGGCGGTCAAGCGCGTTGAGTGCATGAGGCCTCATTTCGCGTTGAGGTTTGTACGTCATCTTTTGTAACTTACCGCACAGGCACCATATCCGAAAATGAATGACTTCGAGGCGACTCTTGCCGAAAGGTCCGATCGTACAGGCATCTCTATGATCCATCCATATAACCAGATAAAAATAAATAAAAATGGTAAATGGCGCACTTATATAGCGCTTTTATCCAAAGCGCTTTACACTGTGTCTCATTCACCCATTCACACACACCAACGGTAACAGAGCTACCATGCAAGGCGCTAACTTGCCATCCGGAGTAACTTGGGGTTCAGTGTCTTGCCCAAGGACACTTCGGCATGTGGAGTCATGCTGGCCGGGAATCGAACCGGCAACCCTAAGATTAGTGGACAACCCGCTCTACCACCTGATCCACAGCCGCCCCCTATGGCACAAAATGCATGGAAAGGGTTTTTTTTTTTTTTTTTTTTTTTTTTTTTTTTTTAAAAATAGTGATTTCGATTTGTTTTGTACATACTGCTGAAAGAATAAAGCCAAAGCTGAAAGTTTTTTGGGGTGTGCACCATAATTTTCCTTCATCAGTATCTCACTACACTACACCGTCAGACAGTGATTAAACCTCATTCTGCTGTCTTTATAAATGGAGACATTTACATTGATGGGCGGCCATACCGAGTGATCATTCTGTAATATCTTTCTTTTGTACATAAAGAGACATTTGCACTGATGGGCGAACATAATCACCTGATTTTGTAAATGTGAGAAATGACATTTGCAGGAAGCTCCCACTTTTTGCTGATGTCTACAGTAATTGCTAACATTTACAAAATGAACCTACTGTAAAATACAAATAATAAGTCTATTTAATGAAAGTAAAGGTCCATGTTTGATACAAATCTTAATGAAATGAATAAAAAAAAAAAATTGAGGTTGTTCAATTTAGTTTGATACATGTTCTCATACTTATAGCTATATTTTGTTGTAATGTGACAAGTGATAATCTCAAGGTTTACTGGGTTTTATATGATTTTTCTCATACTGTGAGTTTAGTGAAGTGCACTGAAAACAAACGTCGCCAACAACAAACACAACAATTCCTCCTCAGCATTCAGCAACTCCAAGCAAGACGCCATCTTAACCTGTATTAATGCACTCAATTAGCTAACTAGCGCGGCATAGGTTATTATATTACGTTAGCTACCACCTTTTTTCCTCGTCAATTAGGCAACCAAAACATGAGATTGGGCAGCACACTGGAACTTTTGCTTGCAAACTTACAAAATGTATGATTTGTCCACCCCTGATTACCATGGACTGATTTTATTTCAAACTCAACTGCAAAAATGTACTCAATATGATTCAAGAATCCTTTACTTAAAAGCAAGACACCTACAACAACAAAAAACTGAACTACCTCTGAATAACACAAACAACTTGCTTTTTTTTTTTGTTTTGTTTTTTTAAAATCAAATTGTTGTAAATCCATATATTTCATACTCAAGCTGGTGTAGGTTTAGAAATCATCATCACAAAGTAATTCTACATTAAGAACTTGTCTCTAGGTTGACAAAAAGTCTTTCACATAGGAGTAAAAGAGTTTCTGTTAATTCCCCAATTCATTTTTCATTTCACTGAAACTACACGGCTGAAGAATACGTTTTTGTTTTGGCTCATAACATATGCTAGGCTAATTAATCTGAAATGTAGCATACATCTTAATATAGCATACAAGCTTAATGTTCCTTTTTTATTTCTTTGGCTTAGTGAAGAATGATGGAATCATATTACTGAATTAAAAGTTAATCAATTTGTAACAGATGGAGTAAAACAACTGTTAGTAGAATACTCAGGCAAGTAGGAATTAATTGTTTTTATTTATTACTAAGGTGACGGAATTCAGTGCACTGGTCTGGATGTTGGTCTACAACCACAAGTTTAGTGCGCTGTAAATCATCACAGCTTGCTGTTTGAAGTTGTTCTGCCTTTCAGACTCTGATTTATCACTGTAAAGGTGTTCAGCAGCTGCTCTGATATCAGGCTCATTGCACATTTCTGGCATGTCTGACTCCAGCGTGGAAAATGACCTTCGACTTCTTAGACACCCAAATAAAACACAGTGGCAATGCTATGTGGAAGTTCTGAGAAGCTGGAAGCTGACTAATCAGCACTGTTACACATTTCAAAACAGGGTTTGATTGGAGAATTGGGAACATGCTTTTTTTTTTTTTTTGAAGAATAAAGCTCTTACAATGTCTTGACAGATTGCATGGCTTGTAAGCATACAGCACATGCGTATAAGCACAAATCCCCTAGCCCCCCTACCCCGGCCCTTTACAAAAAAAACCACACACACACAAAAAAAAAACCCCCACACATACCTGAAAGCTGGAAGCTTCTCAATATATACGTTCACCTGAAGACGTTTTGCTGCTTGCACAACAAGTCCAGTGAGCTTTGGAAAGAAAATGGAAACATTAATACATACAGTATATAGTAAAGCATAAAGTCCTAATCTATGACTGTCTACAAAATCAATTCCCTGTGAATTAGTCTTTATATTTACTTTTACTAACTGAAATGAACCAAGTGAATTAAATCACTGCAGAACTGATAAACGTTTTAGAACGAGTACAGTAATGTTGTGCAATTACAATTTTAGACTTTACTAATGAGTTACATCATACTTTTTCATTGTTTATTATATTGTAATCACATGTTAAAACAAAACAAGTTAGTTCCTTTTATTACTTACGTCGTAATAGCTATAAAACAGTCGTTCTCTAACCAGCCTCCTCCATCCAAAGTAAATCATTAAAAAAAAGGAATGCCTTTTGTCATTATACATAGAAAATTGTAGAAGTCTTCAACCGTAAAGGTTTTCCTTAAAAGTTCCAGCTTTACCTCCGTTACGAAGTGCAGACGCTAGAACCCCGTCTATAAATATTCAATGAATCTCCTTATACACTATATGGCCAAAAGTTTGTGGACACCTGCCATTACACCCATTTGTTGTTCTTCCCCACCAAGATGGAAGCACACAGTTGTATAGATCGTCTTTGTATGCTGCAGCATTACAATTTTCCCTTCAACGGAACGAAGCGGTTTAAACACGTTCCAGCATGACCGTCCCCCCGTGCACAAAGCGAGGTCCATGAAGACACGGTTTGCCAAGGTTGGAGTGGAAGAACTTGAGTGGCCTGCACAAAGCCCTGACTTCAACCCCACTGAGCGCCTTTGGGATGAATATGAACGCCAACTGAACCCCAGGCCTTCTCACTCAACATCGGTGAATGACCCGACTAATGCTCTTGTGGCTGAATGGACAGATCGCCACAGCATCGCTCCAAAATCTATTGGAAAGCATTTCCAGAAAAGTAGATTATTGCTGTTATTACAACAGCAAGTGTGGTATTAAATCAGGAATGGGATGTAAAAACGCACGTGATTGTGATGGTCAGGCGTCCACAAATCTTTGGTCATACAGGGTACAAATTTCATCATGTCAACAATATATTTTTTTTGTTAACTAATATGGTTTTTAATTTGTTATTTTAAGTTTAAGATTACATGGAGCATCCATCGTTCAAGTCCCTGTGACATAGCTGCTGCTACAGAATTTATAATGAGTGCATTAATTTGAACCTGTGATTTTCCACTATTGGAACTACTACAATAAAAAGACATAATATATGCTTATATATATATTATATGATGCTGACTGTTTGTTAGTCGTTCTCCAACAGCACGTATTGTACTCTTAGAACACTGTTAATATTTAACTACTAAACATAACTAAACAAGGTTTGGTTATTAGGGCAGTTGATAGCTTATTCTTATCACCTTGAGCTCAGCGCAAACTTGAAAACAACCTGTCAACGGTTATGTTGACCATGTCAGTGCTTTCCATAAAATACAGTAAGCAAATAACCAAATAGATCCATCATTCAAAAGCCAAATACGATATATTCCGATTGAAATGGCAGATAAAGCGAGTTAGTAATACAAAACTGAGCACTGCTCGATAGTGTGAGATAAAAGCCCATCTTCTTACCTGTACACCATAATGTAAAACACCATAATGTAAAACACCATAATGTCATGACACGCTGAGTGCTGATAAAATTTGAATCAAAAGTAATCGACTTAATAAACTGACCAATCTCAAGACACAATAAACCGATTTTCATACCCGGGTTCCTGGAATATTGTATTTAAAAAAAACAATAAAAAAAAAAAAAACAAAAACCAATGTCATTTATTGCTAAGCTGGAATATGGTGACTTTACTGAACAGTTTTATACACCACCACATTGGATTAAAAAGAGGATTAATATGATGATATAGTGTCTCATTTCATATTTAATTACTGGGTAATAATTTAGGTTTAGGAATATTGGGGTGCAACATAATAGCAACACAAATTGCCTCATATTCAGTGTTTCTATTTTTTCAAATCTAACGTGATAATATACAAAAGGTACAAAATAAGGTGGTGAAATTGTAAAGTCTTTCTTTCAGAGGTTTCGATTTGTATCTTGAATGCTATAGGAGCATATAGTAACAGTTGTATATCGCCCTCTTGTGCTAACAAAATAACGTACATTATACATTAGCTGTAGAACAATGGTTGATGGTTCGAAGATTGGTCTTAGGGCCTGAATTACTAAGATCGAAAATGAAAAAGCGCTAATTTGAGCTTACTTATAACTCAAGTATGAAACATATACTGATTAATATTAGATTTGAACTCAAATTGAGTAAAAGAGCTTAGAGTCGTGTTGTGGCACTTAAGCTCTTGGATGAAATGTTCAGGTTTTCTACCAAAGCATTAGAAGACACAGTGCTAGGATGTTAGAAAGAAAAAGCCGGACAATATACTAAATGCAGGAGTGACAAAATGTAGATATAGTTTAATTATTATTATTATTTTTTATAAAAGGCATGTACATGTACATACTGGGTTGATGTCGATGGCTGTTTCGTGCTCCTCCTTCGTGGGTCGCATCCCAAATATATCGTCAGCAAACTTCTCATCAGCCTGATAGAAATGAGGAGAGGACATGATGATCGGAGCACCTACGGAAAAAGAAAGATAAAGACAGGCAAATGGAATGAGAGAGACAGCCAAAAATGCCCTACATGTAAGAATAAATCACAGAGTAATGTCTTTGACATTGCTAATGGGTAAGTCTAATAATTTTCTATGTAAATAATTCAATTTTAAAAAAAAAACATATCACATTAACCTACAATATCCATGTTACGTGAACGTATTTTCACTCCATCCAAATACAATAAATGATCACCTCTGAAAGTCCAAAAACATTTAAGAGAACTATTTAAAAAGGCTACTTTGGTTAAGTATAATTTGTAATAAAATAGTTTGGCATGATTTTTGTGTTTACGTTCATATGAGGCAAAATAGGATGGCTTTAAAATGATTGAAGTCACTGAAAATCTTTTGTTGATGCATTCTGATCTCTTCAAATGTGACAGAAAACAAAAGACTTTTATTTTAGTTTTTAAGAAGGCGTAGGCTTGGTATTGAATCATAAAGACCCCATTGTACCTTAACGATGCAATGAAAAATTCGGCAGCCTACTCATAAATATTGAAAGAAATCGTCATTTTTGAGCCTCTGGTTAAGTTTACAAATTTAGACATCAAGGTCATTGAATGGAATATTCTTTAGAATTTATTTTAAATTTTTTTTTTTTTAATAAAAGAAATGGTTGTGCATGACTGATCTTACATCAATTTGATAACAGCATGTGTATAAACACTTTCATTTTCTTGTCAGTGGAAAGGGGCTATCTTCGACACACACCTTGCTTGCAGACACTGACGTTCAGCAGACCAGAACTGAGGCAGTTTCCTCCCACACAGAATCCAGCATTATCCGGATTAATCGTTGAATTTGCAAAAACTTTGCTGGGAGGGACAAAGCGGTAAGCAGGAACTCCCTTGACGCTCAGCTCCGACTCAAATGTAGCATAGATTGACCTAAAAACCACATACATAACTCTGTTAGTCATGTTATAAAGAACTTAAAGTAACCCCGCCTTTCAATTATACTTTGTTAACTTCATTAACCCCAATTATTCATGTGATAGAATTATACTTGACCCAATTAACTTAAAATAAATTGTATTGTGTGTAATACACTCATCGATCGAAGTTTCGCTCTTATTTCTAAAAGGCCGAGGTGTTTTCTCAGACACAAACATGCTACACAGACCTAACGCTAGCAGATCACAGAGAGGGTAAAGTGTTAACTTTGCTATAGCACTACATTTCATTATTGAGCAAAGAACTTAAGTAAAACTTTTTAAAAAAAATTTTATGTGCTGATCTGCAGCCCCCTCCGAAACTATTGGAACGGCAAGGCCAATTCATTTGTTTGTGTTATACACCCAAGACATTTGAGTTGGGATCAAAAGATGGATATGAGACGAGTGTGTAGGATTTCAGCTTTCATTTCCTGGTATTTACATCTATATGTGTTAACCAACATAAAACATAGAACCTTTTGTATCCGACCACCCAATTTTTAGGCGAGCAAAAAGTATAGGAACAGATAAGTCTTGAAGTAAATGAAAGTAAATAACACTTAACATTTGATTGCTTATGCCTTGCTTGCAATAACTGTATCAAGCCTGCGACTCACTGACATCACCAAATTGTTGGCTTCTTCTTTTGTGTTGCTTTTTCAGCCTCTTTCAGTTGTTTGTTTTGGGGGGTTGCTATCTTCAGTCTCCTCTTCAAGAGGTGAAATTCTGTTCAGTTAAGTTAAGGTAAAAGTAAAACCTTCCACTTTTCCCCCCTGATAAAGTCTGTTGCATAGTACACCAGTGGTTTCTTTCTTTTTCAGGACATTCCAAATTGTTGCATTGGATATGCCCAGTGTTTCTGTAATGCCTCTGATTGATTATCCCTCTTTTCTCAGCTTCAAAATGACGTCCTACTCTCCCACAGACAGCTCGCTGATCTTCATGTTGGCTTATCCTTTTAAACAATAAATGCAGTCTTCACAGGTGAAACGGAAGGCTGTAACCAAGAGCAGATGTTCAGAGCTATTTATTGTTTAAACAATCAATCTAACAGGACACACCTGGGTAACAAGGAACACCTGTCGGTCACATGTTTGTTTCCACAATATTTCTGCTCGCTTACAATTTGGGTGGTCCGATACAAAATGTACTATGGTCTATGTTAATTTAACACATCTACATTGAACTACCAGGAAATAAAATCTGAAATTCTAAACTCATCTTATGATCTCAAACCCAAATGTCTTCAGTCTACAGCAAACAAAAAAATGAATTGGCCGTGCTGTTAGAGTAGTTTCAGAGGGGACTGTATACAAAGTTAGATAGTTTGCCTAATAATGAACCCGGTACACAAAGACAGCAAAGAAAACAACTACTCGTTCTTAAAATATCGAGCGAACGGGAATTTCATCACTAAGTGGAGGAAGCAGAAAAGGTCACAATAATGATCATGTGCTTTAGAGTCAGAGGATTTCTACATGACGGACATGATGGTGCCTCTTCACCCAGTATTGAGAACATGTGTTAGTCTCGACTTGGAAGAACTTTTCCACATAAAGAAATATACTGTGGAACATTACATTGGAAATATTACTGTTATACTATAAGCATTATATAATACCTATGTAGATAATGACATCATAAAAAAAAAATAGTGCGTCTGCATGTTACTTGAAATGTGCGACAAGATTTTTAAAAGACAGTGGTCCACGATTGACAGAAATCTGTGACATTCCAAGGTGTCAAACTGTCACTGGACAATTACTTCTTTTTCAAAATGTGCATTCATCTCGCTTTATCTTTTATTCATGAAGATACCAGCTTTTACACCTCACAAGCCCAAAACACTCCCCCCCCCTTCCTTTTATGAATTTCTGTCTAGATTTGCAAATGTGTGTAGAGGTAAACTGCACTACAGACATGACCGAGATCATTATGCTTCATTTTCACCTGCAGAGATCTGACGAAAACATGTCGAGCTTCTCCGTCTTGGTGACGATTGGATGAAAGGATGCTCCATTCGTTCCATTGATCATGTTACACTGATCTGTGGTCCACCATTCAAGAGAACTGCCAATATAAAAACAACAGAAACACACACAAACAACAGATAAATGAATGAATGCTTAGAAAACACATTTACAAAGAAGCATTGCATGGTAATTAGAGGAGTAAGAAAATTTCATTTAAAAAAAAATTGCCTTCAGTAGAAAAACAGATCAAATGTTATTAAATTGCTGTTTTTCCCTTTTATTTGTAATTCTTTACACGTTTACCTCTGGTTTCTCCATAGATCAACTCGAGCAAAGTCCTGATAGTTCTGTTTGCCGGTGTAAAACACATACTCGCCATCACCTGTGCCATTCATCTGAAGCCAAATACACAAGTAAATAACAAACGCAGCATGAAAACACTCAGTCTGCTTAAACACGTCCAAAACCTTGCTAGCCGAGTGTGATTTCCACACACAATAAATGTCAGGCTTTGATCAAGTTGTTATATAGTTGCGTGCCATAGAAAAACGTTCGTAAAACCTAATCAAGCCGTTTTCTCCCCTTTCACTTTTAAGGGGTAACCAGAATTTAAAATATTATTACTTTACTTGTGACCGAAATACGTACAAAAGAGAGACGTATTTAAGCAATATCGCATAAGCAAGAGTGCCGATATACTAAATACCGGCACGGCTGTAAGCACGAGACCGTGTGCTGATATTCAGTATAACCGTATGATTACAGGCGCGATATTGCTTTTATATAACAGTTCTAAAAAGAAGAAATTTATATAGAGTAACGGACATTTAACGTGGCCAAATGTTCGGTTTATTTTTGTACTTCTAGTGGCATTAGATCCCGGAAGCCACACACACACACCACACACACACACCAATTAGAAATTCATTTAAAACAGGATAGCAGTAGGATCATTTTTTGATTCCATACATGATCCAAAAGTAAAACACTAAAGAACTATGAGACTTTTCAACCTTACACAACATAACCTTAAAACAAAACCCGAAAAAACTGGCATTAGCACATTTTTTTGCTTTGCAGTACATGCATTCTCATATTTTTGTTGTATTAATTTTAAATACTATATTTTAAATAAAAATGATAAATGGTATACTCTATAGTAGTAAAGTCTGAGTTGGCTACATGAGGAAAAGATTGAGGAAAAACCTAATATTGAACAAATGTCACATGACCTTTACCTTCCGAGTTAATTGGTTAAAGCGATAGTTCACCCCAAAATGAAAATTCTGTCATCAATTACTCACCCTCATGACGTTCCAAACCCCATAAGACTTTCATTCATCTTCAGAACACAACGAAGACGAACAAATGTCTTATGGGTTCGGAACGACATGAGGGTGAGTAATTGATGACGGAATTTTCATTTTGGGGTGAACTATCCCTTTAAAAACCCTTTTTTTCTTGCTGTATTAAACTAAACAGCAACATAAACTCGACTTAGTAAAATAAAAGAACTTTACAAAAAATAAAAAATAATAATAATAATAATAATAATTCCCAAATTTCCTTAGGATAATATTCTATAAAAAGGAAGTCTGTTAATACTGTTAATATGATTTTTAAAAGCTGTGTCACTTCAGTAAAAATCATGTTCCTACACTGCTGTGATAAACTACTGAAAGTTTATTCATTTTATCATACCACCAATTCATCACGTTTACCTTATAAAACAGGCCGAAGTTGGGGTCCAGAGAACGGTCGAATGCTTGAAGATCTTTGAGTACCGGGTCCTCATAGCCCCAGAGCAGCTCTCTCACTGTCCAGGTCCCAAAAAGCCCCTCTTCTTTACCTTTCATCAAATCGGAGATTAGACGGCTTAAGGCGGAATTTTGAAACCTCTCCATTACTGTCTGGAAGGAAATCACACACACCAAATACACAGCAGCTGTGGTTTAATACAAACTGAGACCTCTGTATGGGTGGAAGTAAGTAAATGTTATTTATAAAGCACATTTAAATTCAGTTTACACTGACCAAAGTTCCGTACAGAAACAATTATAAAATACAATCAAATAAAAAATTAAATAATCCCCATCCCTGAACTGGCTACATCACTCTCTTCACCAAGAGCTGGTGTGTGGTGGACGTTCTGGCGCACTATGGCTGCCGTCGCATCATCCAGGTGGATTCTACACACCGGTCGTGGTTGACGAGATTTCCCCCATACACTTTGAGCACTTTGAGTGCCTAGAAAAGCGCAATATAAGTCTAAGGGATTATTTTAAAAAAAGAAAAGAAAAAAAAGGGATTTCGTTTTTCTAAGATTCAGCTGTCCAGTCTCTTGAACGTCTTGATCTGTATCTGCATGATTTTATGCACTACACGGATGCCATATAATTGGCTGATTGGACAACTGCATGAACGGGCACCACACACATGCATAATATAACATTTTATTATATATTTTTTATATATACACAATTATCAACACCTGATAAAGCAGATGACTAAGAGGGAACTAGGTGACATTTAGTACACAGCCAGTGTGTCTCACCATTGCTGGGATGTTGACAGTCCTGATTATGTCATCTTCAGATCCTCGTGACATGTTGGGCTCGAAAATATATGTTTTTGGGTTAACAGCAGCTACTTTGGTGCCATTGTCCATAAAGTTTACTCCCTCCATAGGTCGATACTCTCTTGGAAAAAAAAGAAAGAAAGAAAGGAGGTCAAAAGGAAGTTAAAAAGCACAACACAGCACACAGTAACCTCAAAGCCAGCCTCAGGAACATGGTAGGAGATCTGGTGTTGCTGACTTTATAAAGGTTAAAAGGAACTTCTACAAAATCATTTTCTATTACCACAGTCCATATACTGTGATAAGCAAATATTAAAATATGGGTGTTATTATTAGTATACATAATAACCAAATTAACTAATTAGTGAGAAATCAGCGATTTTTGGTGGTATAAACAGGTGGGGTAGGTTCGCTAAAGAAGAAACCAAAAGAGATTTTAATAGCGTGTTTCTACCGCAGTAGCAAAACACACTACAAGATGTAACTTGCTGAAAAAATGTTGCACATGCAGCTTTAAGAGCCAGCTACTCTGCAAGACTGGCTTTTATTCAGCTTTCCTTTTGCTTTCATTGATTACCATAGAAAATAAGAGAAAGTAATATGCTCTACTGATTGTGTGTCATGTGACACTCCCTCAAACACAGTTAACATGTGAAGTCTAGTACCAAACAACAAAACAAAGCCTTTCTAGTAATGGTGCTGTAATTTGTAATCTAGACTTTTTATTTTTATTTTATTTTTTTATTCACATGCATCATTGAGTCATTGACAGTGGAGCTTCATTTCTGTACTTTCTTACCATGAAGGAGTACAAATATTGTGCAAATGTCTTTCTGGACTATCAGAGCGTGAAAATCAGAGCAGAATTGATACTTTTGGTTTGGTTTAGCTTCACACTGTACATAATTAAACATACCAAAAAACAAACAAACAAACAAACAACAACAACAAAACATTGGTGGAGGGGCATTTAGGTCTGAAAACACTGATTCGGCCCTCAATAAATTACTAGATAATTACAGAAATGCCAGATTATACCAGCGTATAGAATCCAGCGTTGATTTTCTATTTTTTGCTCCGTCTGTCCAAATATCCAGAACTCACTGCATTTCTGCAGAGCTGCAGCTCTGTCCCTTGACTTAGTTTAGCAGCTCACATCTACAAAACCTGCTACCTGCTACCCAAAATTCACAATATGTTCGGTTCGCCTTCTGCAATTTAGCCGACTCATGGTCGAGTTGCTTTCTAACTGCAATCTAAGAGACCATCTTACTCAGATGCTCGCGGACTGGTTATTTTGATCCCCACCCAAGTGTGATTGCTGTGAACATGGGACGCTGTGTAAAACTTAAAACAGAACATTAAATAAAAACAGAACGCAATGATTTGTAAATCTCATAAACTCATAGGTTATTCACAATAGAACATAGAAAACATATCAAATGTTTGAACTGAGTAAATGTCACGTTTTAAGAAAAAAAATAAGGTCAATTTGAATTGGATGGCCACGACACGTCTCAAGAAAACAAAAAAAAAAGGCTGGAAAAGTAAGTGTTACTAAAAAGAAACAGCTGGAGGGAACAGGTCAGTAATATGATTGGGTATAAAAGTAAAATCTTAGAGAGGCAGAGTCTTTCACAAGTAAAGATGGGCAGAGGTTCACCAATCGGGTTTTATTTCCAATGAGTGGAAAAGCTCATCACGTGTAATCCGCGTGACTGCTCATTACCTGTATGTGTATGGGCCGAGCTCAATCACCGCAGGTCTGTCTCCTGACAGCACTTCCTTAGGATTCGTCAGATTGAAGAAGTAAAACTGCATGTAGACCGGTGGAGGTGGATCCTGCCACAACGCAAAGGCCTCTGTTCCATTTTCCAGCACCACTTCCTGTTGGTAAAAGGTTAGCAAACATTTATCCATGTGATACAATGATTTCGCAGCAGAGAAAGCTTGGTGAGTCAGCAAATAGACATTGACCTAAAAATATAATACTAAGAAAATATATCTCTAGATTGATAGATAGATCGATCTAACAGATAATAGATCTCTCATTCACAAAATGTTGTAGGGGGTTATGAATGTTAATCACAATTCTGACATTTCCATTCTCTCAACAGAAACCTACGTAAAATATTACACCAATTCTTCTCATTTAAGTATACTATAAGCTAAAGCTAAATCCACCATCAATTCCTATTCCCTATAATGGTGAAAAAAAGCTTTACTTCGTATCCCGAGTAGTTTACTGTATGTGTAATAAGCAGCAAGCTGTGAGTTAGCTTCTATTCGCAATATAATAGAGAGTATTATTACACAACAGAGAACATGGTATTCACGCCCTATTTAGTGTACTGCATGTCCTTTTGTCATAATATGCCAGTTCCCTTTTCCCAAAAAGCAGCTCATGACTAGAGATTGCAGGAAATCATTAATAACGATAGCCTCAAACAAAATTAAGTCACGAGGTTATAATCAATTTTAGGTTATATGGATAACTTCGGGAAGTGGTGAAGCAGGAATCATCTGCTCCTATATACTGTATAAACAAGACCAAGGAGATGGGGGTGGATTTTAGAAGGACAAGAACTGCAACCAAACCCATAAACATCACAGGTGGAGAGGTTGGAATTGTCGAGCACTACAAGTACTTAGGAGTCTACTTGAACAAGAGACAAAAATTGTTGGTCTCTTAAAAGAGGCAGTTAGAATTTGAATGAAATTTTAAATGTATGGAGTGGTGAATGCGGACTTTTTTTTTGATATGATATGAAAATAACATTTATTGAAAGGCTAAATGGCGGGGCTCTGCTCCCCCTGCCCTTATTAGTGCATGTCAAGGAGTATGAAGTAACATCCTAATTCATCACAGTTGTGTAAAAAGGGGCAGCAGGAATCAAAGAAATAAGTATCTGATTCATGGAACAGTCATACAACATCAAAACCTGAATCAGCCTCAGCTACTTGGACGCGAGACCACGCCCACCACCCTTATTTACACATCATATGCATAAGGTACACCCCTATTTACTCTCATACATATACACATAACGAGGGAATTTCCCCAGTGTACGATCAATAAAGTTTTATCTTATCATCTCGTTTGCATAATGTATGCAGATGTCCACAATAGTGAGCCAATAAAAGAAGAGCATTCAAAAGGCTTCCAAAATAAAAAGAAGATCAAAGCTAGAAAGTCGGAGGAACCTAATTTCAGTGAGCTATAGGTGTTGCAAATAAAAAAAGATAGTTATGGAAGCGCTTTTTAATTTTTTTTATTTCTAGTTTTATAAAATAAAATAAACGTAGTGGAGCCATGCAAAACAAATAAACGACAAGTTTAGCTCATATAAACAAAACGCTGAACGAAATAAATCAAACACAATGAATACAATCGCGTGTTTTAGTGTTAATATTAAATTGTTCTGTGATCTGAATTTTGAAGAATAAAGGCCAATGGCTTTACACACTAGTATATACTGCACCACTTGTGTAACAGTGAGATAGTTGATATTCGGCCACACCTTCTGTGATATATTAATATAGTAAATATTATGTTCATCTACAAATGCATTTATTCATGGCTTTGTTTATTACACAAATCGATCCAACAGATACCAAATGCTACAACAAAGTGCCACAATCTAGGAACATGTATAACAAGTTTGCTCTGATTTACTTACCCTTTTTATCCTGTTGTACAAGAGGTTTTGGAAAACCTGAGCCAAAACCATCGCAATTCCAGCGATTAATATTAGAATAGAGAGCACCCCGGTGCTGTACACGCAACAAGACTTCATCATTATTATAAACTGTTGTTTACAAACGGAGTCAGCCCGAAGTGCCTCTCTGTTTCTGTTTAGGTTCAACAAGCGCTTGTGACGGCCCAATCCTCACTACGCATGCGCAACATTTATACGCATGCGTATTGAGGTGGTCAACAAGTTCGTGACAGCGGCCATGATGATAAGGTCAATAAGAGAAGCTATTTCTTTAAACAAAAGTCCACAATGTCTGTCACATAAACATATCAAATGACATAGAAACAGTTATGTTTAACGCTAAATGCAGACATATTTTAGAGGTAATCAAAGCACTACTATCTGAATTATTTGTTACAATACTGTCACGGAAGTATATGTATATACGCTAAATCAGTTTTTTTTTTTTTTAATTGCAATTTCAACATACAAATGAAAGAGTTACTTATAAGCAGTCTTCCAAACAATAAACAAGTTGCGGCATAATAGTTAACAAGATGAATTTTACAAAAGTAATTAACCTAAGGAAGAAATTTCTGAACAGAGAGAAGAGAAAAAGAGAAAAAAGGGGAAAGGGTTCATATAAATGATGATGAAAGCCCATTAAGAAATAATGTCAAATATGGCGCAAATTTCGAGATGTTTTTATTTTATCGCTTTCTTATTAACAGACATTTAAGACTGTATTTAAACACAAATTCAATTATTGTTTGAAAAAGTTAAAGTGGCGTTTACGTTTTGTGTATTTACGTTTTATGAATCTAAAACTTTGCAATAAACAAAAGTAGTTTTATACAAAAAAAAAACTTGCATTGATCAAATCGCTGTATAAGTTTCTCTTCCCAATTCATGTTGAGTTCATGTGTACTGTCATGTGTCGGATGACTGATTAGGTTTAGAAATATAGGAATACAACACCACCACTGAAGAGGTGTTCCATATAAAATGTGCTTTTAAAATTGTTTATAAACAACACAGTCAATCAAATGAAGAAAGCGCATGTGCGGTTCACAATGCATCACGTGACCCCTAGCGCATGCGCATGCGCGTTAAGGCGCGGTAAACTCAGCTGATTCGATTTTTAGCAGTTTTAGTAACAAGCCTGTTGCTAAGCTAGCTAACTTTTGACACTTAGTTTTTTTGTTTTGTTTTGTTTTGTTTTGTTTTGTAATACCTTACACAGGACTAACGGTACGTTCCCTCCAAAATATTCATAATCGTATTACAGTTTAAAATAACACGTAATAACACGTTAATTAGAACGTTATTAGCTTAAACGCCGTTAGCCTGACGACCACATAGCAAAACAAACGTATTAAAGATGCTGGCTTGCTAACTGAATGAAGTGAGTGAACGAGAACATTAACCAGCTAATAATAACTAAGTATAGACTTTGTATTGCGTTTTCATAGACGCAAATATTTTATCATAGTTAGTTACCTTTATTTAAAGTTAGTGATATATAGTACTTAAGTTAGTTGAAGTCTATATAAGTCATTATATATATATCAGTTAAATATAATTAAATGAACATACATGTTTAGAACAATTAATATATACATTGGTGGTGATAGATGCAAGGGTTCAAATCTAATAAATAATCACATCAGTAGCCTGACAATGAAATTATGAGGGTTGAGCAATGCCTTCTATCATTGACAAGGTCTCATCAATGGCATAATAAGAAAGAATGAAGATGAAAATGAACTATTACACACTGTTATTATCATTTCAAGTCCTACTGGCTTCACGTCGTGTTTCCTCTTTACCATAATAAACATTGTACAAACTGAAACCCTTTCGCTCAAACCAAAAGCAGGCTGGAAAATATCAGCCAAATAGAAATCAAATTTTGGAGGCGTTTCACTCTGTAATCACCTGAGATGACTGATGAGACCACGTGAATATACAGGCTAGGTGAGAAAGAAATCAGCCCCAACCTCGCTTCTTCATATTGTTCATCCCTTTGAGACCAGCCATTTGTGAACCAAAATATACATAAAAAACACTTTAAGCTCAGTGGGAAAATATATTGTTCCGAGAACACCACTGTGTCAAAACTTCTACTTTGAAGTGAATTTTTCGCTGCGGTTTTCACCCAAAAAGCCCCAAAATGTGTTAACTGATCATTAGAATTTTGTTTTGTTTGGTTGTTATAGAATCTGGATGATGGTGATACGCTGCATGGATCATGGCATCTGTAGACGGTGTCCAATCCCCGGAGTCGACCGTCACTTCGTTGCTAGCCAGTTCAGGACGCCTGAGAAGCTCTTTGCAGCCCGAGCCACTTCACAGTATCAAATACAAAGACAGGCATTATGAGTCAGCCTCTGATGCTCTGAACGCTTACATCGCTGATTTTCAGTCCTCTGTGTCCTCAGTGGGGCAGCTGGAGCTTCCGAAGGAACAGAACACACCCCGCCTGCTGCGCTCAGGATATCGAAACAGAGATGGTGGAGTAGATTACTGAATCTCACATGAAACGTAGTTTGATGCGTTTTGTTTTACTTTCATTTGTATTTGAAGGGCATTGTGGACTGCAAAAGGCACAAAAGAAATGTTGTGATTTGTTGTTATATACGATGACAAAAAGTGCTGAATAATTATCTTACATTATTCTATTGTGGAGGTTTCATTTAAAAATACATTTCTTGCTTATTTGATGGTAAAATGTAATTCATAGCTAGTAGTGCTGTACATTAGAGTTATTAATTAATAATGTTTTGAATAAGTAGAGTGTTATACAGTGCCCTCCACTAATATTGGCACCCTTGCTAAATATGAGCAAAGAAGAAAGATTCTGTATGGCGGAACAGTCTCAGATATCTTGCCATGTATTCTCCAACCTCATCAGGTATTATAGGAGAAGACTCAGAGCTGTTATCTTGGCAAACAGAGGTAGCACAAAGCATTGACTAAAAGGGTGCCAATAATTGTTGCACACCTATATTTAACAAATATTTTTTTTTGGATAAACCTGCGTTTTGTTTACAATTGTTTGATATCCATGAGAATAGAGTATTTAAAAAAAAAAAAAAGATCAAAAGGTTAAACAATAAACACAATTTTTCACAGCCTTCTTTGCTCATATTTACCGAGGGTGCCAATATTACTGAAGGTCACTGTATATGTTAAAGATGTTTTGTTACTACTATCATACAATGACGACAGGCATGTTAACCCTTTAGTCATGAGCTTTATCAGTGAAGCTGGGCAAAATTATATGAACTTCATCGTCAGAAAGCTGCTATATTAATGAGTAACTTTCCTGTTCTAATGTTTTTTAATTGTTTTCTGGTTTTGTTCACAGTACTAAAAGAAAGCCTTACAGACCAAGAATTGGACATTTTGAATCTTCCTACTGCTTCAAAACGCAGAGAATCAGACCACATCAGCATGACCACCGATGATCTGCTGCTACTTCCTGTTGACGGTTCCCTTCCTGTGACCCGCACTTCAGCATTTCTCTCCCAATTAGAAGGTTCCAGGCTAGGGCACAGCACTAACTTGAGCGCCTGGTCTCGATCCAAGCCAGCTGAAGCCCCAAATAAGTCATCAGATTGTTGTTCTGCATCAAGAACTCTGTGTGTGGATGATTTACTGATGAGAAGTTTGAAATTTAAGCATGCATCTCTGCACTCCAACTCTTTTATGTCCACCAAAGCAAATAAACGACGCTCCGTTTCATCCCATCACCTTCCAAGATGGATGACCAGTCGCAAGTCAGAGATGGAATTTTCTGGTTTGACTAGCATTCCTGATTTGAAATACCCGGCCTGGTTGGAGGAATGTGACGTTAATCTTAGGGCTCAGAATGTTCCAGCGTGGGTCAACAAGCTGGAGGTGAAGACTGATGAAAGTCACGAGGAGCTGAAAGGTCAAGAGAACCTCATAGGTCAAACTGGTGATAATGGAGAACCTTTTAGAGGTCTGTGTGCTGAAATTTTCATAATTAAAAAACGATTTATTTACCAAATATAAAGTGCAAAATGTTTTTTCCCCTTCATTGTAATTAAAGCTTCTCTCTGCCTTTTCTCAGGTGATAAGATTGGCTCACTTATTCAAAGGGCTGAGGATGTGCTGAAGTCCCCTTCTTTAGGTTTCTGTTCAGATAAAGAGCAGCATGGCAGTCCAGGAAACACAGAGGAGCTTTTGGAGGCTGAGCGCTCATGGGACCATCTTCCAGTAACATTGTAAGTGAATTCATATATTCAAAATATAATTGTAATAATATATCGTAACAGTACTTACATTAACACTACTTAGACTTTGATAAGTATTTTCACATTTTCTACTACTACTGATGCTCACTTTGATTATCAGCATCATACACATCAGTCGCTGTCTCGTTACTCGAAGATAAAAGTCACTCTTGGGATTTGAACATGAGGCTCATCATCATCTCTTCACACGACGGATCTCTGTTCAAAATTTCTAATGTTCAAATTGTAAATAAATTGTTCTTTTTAGATATAACATATAAAATTTCATTTTGTAAACATTAAATAAAGCATCATTGGCCAGTTACTGGCAGTTTGTTGAGAGTCGTCTTTGAGAATCATAATATCGCAGACCCTTACTCAGGAGCATCACGGACATTTTGACAGCCAGTATCAGATTGCAAACTCAATTGGTTAGGCTTATGTACATTTCACTTTGGCATGTAGCTATACCAAAAACATGATCAAATCATAAGAAAAGCACACTTCACTACCATTGGTTTTATGCATTTGTTTAAAAGTGGTTTATTACCCAATGTGATTTTTGCAGGCAGACAGCCAAGGCAAGGTTAGAAATTAGCCTAAATATAGACATTTCACATCATTTTGGTAAAAGTAGACATATCAACACATATTATTAGCATAAAAACATTTTTTCATAATTTTGTCTGTTTTACAGAAAATGTCCAGACTGCCTATATTTTATGTAGAAGGGTCACATTTTAATTATGCACTTTATTATTTTTTTCCTGTTGCAGTAAGTCTCCAGTACCAGTAGGCGGCACTGACGAACAAATAACCGCTGATGAATCTCAGACAGACACAAAACAGAAGGTAAAAAAATCAGCATTTCATAGCCCTGGTTATTCCCCTGTCTAAGGACTCAGAAGGGGGTATACCGTCTGCGACAAATAATTATGCACTTGCAGCATGAGGGGAGGAGTTGAGTGTGTAGTGGGAACCAAATGTAGTTAAAACGGTTTCCTTGGAGATTTACTTGATTTCCATTACAGAATCACATCAGCTTGCTAGTAAGGAGGATAAAGTAACAAAATTCCATTCAGAGTCAGAGTAATAAAAAAAAAAACTATTTAGATGGAGTAAATGGTACGTTGCTTACACATATAGACAGCTTCATCTGCTACATTATGTTGTTCAGAAAGGAAATTGGGTTAGTTCACAATACCCTTCGCTCCTGAAGTATACACTGTTACTCTCTAATCAAACTTTACTCAGTCTGATAAGATAATGTAAGGGCCCTTGATGGGGGATTCAACCAAAGGGAGGAAACCTTAACAACCTTAATAGTAAACCTTAATAGTCTGGATGCAACAGATGTAGATTCAGCAATTTGAAGGCTACTGATCTTTTATATTCATGGTACATACTCATAATGTGTCTCTCAGTCTTTAGGTTCATTCTCTTCAGGCTACAGCAGCAGGAAACACCCTGGTCCAGTCGAAGCCCTCAAACAGATGCTGTTTAGCCTCCAGGCTGTGGAGCAGAGAGTAACACATCAAGAAGACGAAATACAAAACACTTCCAGCAGACCTGTCTCAAGTCCACGAATACAGACAGAGAACCATGACAATGATGAGGTGCAGTACAGAAAAAGTCTAAAAGTCCGCTATCAGTATGTGTAAAATTAATTAGTTAATAATTATTTATTACGTAAGATACTGAAATGTTTTATTAGCCAACGCTGACAATTTTTTTATTTGTTAAAGAACCACATACATTTGATCCATTTACAGTTATGTGGAACATCCAGGAAAATGTTAGTTCTTGTTACTAGTTGTTAGCAGCTATAAATTGTTGTTAAGAAAGTTCTTCTTACAGTCAAAAACTAATTATTTCATATATGTCGGGTGAAAAACAGTGTGTGTGTTTTTCTGTCGGGATTAACACAAAACATTCTCAAGTACAATCAAGACTATATTTTTCTTTATCCCATACAGCCCTTTACATGTACCTTTTCTGTACATTTGGTACGTGTGACACTGCCCCCTACTGTGCATATTTATGTTACGCTTTATGTAATTCATTACATGATTGCTTGTACTGTTTTATAACCCAGTATACAAGTGTTACCATCTGAATTAAATATATTATATCACATTTATTTAAGAAATTTAAGCAAGTAGTGTGTAAGCAAGATGTTCAGATTTCAGTTTCATATGAGGACTAAAAGAGCATACACCCGAAAGGAAATGTTTACAGCCCTACTTTTTAGAAATATAATACACATTACACTGTAAAGTCATTGTCTGTGTTTTTCCAGGTTCCTCAACCA
The DNA here is from genome assembly GCF_001660625.3 of Ictalurus punctatus. Classification (NCBI taxonomy): domain Eukaryota; kingdom Metazoa; phylum Chordata; class Actinopteri; order Siluriformes; family Ictaluridae; genus Ictalurus; species Ictalurus punctatus. Next base: position 2,919,161 of record NC_030433.2, on the reverse strand, counting down.
GGTATTGAAGATTATGATTTAGCGCCTGGTGGACAATCGTTAAAAAGGTCAGTTGAATATTATGAATTGTTCATTCTACATTATACCACAGTACTGTTGAATGCTTGATTCTGATTGGTCAGAAAGTGCTGGCTGCAAGCTAATACAATTCTAATATATTATTGTGTCTATAGTAACAACTTTCTCAGGGACTTGTTCAGTGGATGCACCACATAAACACATAAAAAAAAAAATCTGTGTAATTGTTGCTGTGGTGAGGTTTTATGTAAGGAGATGTTTAATCTGGTGTCAGCACTTTGTAACATTCAAAGGTAAAACTGTTTAGAGCTGTTATGTAACTGATAATAGGAACTTGCTTGGTGAACATTCCACAACATTAAACATTAAAATAAACTGCTAAAATGTATACAACATTGTTCTATAAGAGGAATAAAACTCTTCCACACATGCTGTTACTGTGTTACTTCAGCCAGTATCACGCCACCTCATCGTTGAGTATTTTCTATAACAGCACATGGCAAAGTGTTTTATTTCTTATTTCACACGCTGACAACCTTTTTAATCTGTGTTGATGTTTTTACTTGGTTTGTTTTTAGAGCTCTGCACCACCTTGGAAGACTGAAAAACCTCGTGGATGAAATGAACGAGAGAAGGTCTATAGAATGGAAGGAGGGTGGTGTGTAGCACTGATGTCTTATGATTCCTCAGGGAATATCAAAATAAATGTTTCTATATGTGCTTCACATTAAATCTGATATCATTATGATTAATTCGTTTATTTATATTACTTTCACTGCAGTGTGTTATGAAACCAGACTCAGACAGGAAGTAAGCACAGGAGTGAAGTCTTTATTTACACACTAAATTCAATAAACATGAAACGAGGTCTAGACTGGAAGAGGTAATCGAGGTTTATACATGAAACTAGACATGGAAATCATTTAAGTAAGGCTATGGCATGGAACCTGAAACCAAAGCAGAACATGGAAACATTACCGTGGCGTAACATAGCGTGGCACCATTACACCCATCCATCTATACATTAACTAGACCTGAGACACGAAACATGAAAACAAACATGTAACCTATAATACTGTGCGACGTGCGCAGCAACTCGAGGCGTTTAAATAACAAGTTTGATTACCTCGAGTGTTAACAGCTGGTAACAATCCTTACATTCCCTCAATAATCAACCAATGGCTAAACAAGCAGAAAACAGAAACAAACGCGCGTGTCTATTGTAAACAAAGTCTCTGTGTGACGCACGAGCATGTGCTCGCTCTGGTTCATGCAGGCGCGCTCTCTGTGCACAACATCGCCACAGCGCCATCTGCCGGCGAGATCGTGACACAGTGCCTTATGATGAGTCGTCTTTAATTAACACTAATTCATAGTCGTACGACTCTTCTGTCATTTGCTGTTGAATTACAAGACAACATCATGATTATCGTCTGCAGTGTCTTCTCATCCAGTGACCGATAATATTTTAAAAATAGAAATATCGACCAATGGGTGAGCATTCACTGAGTGATAGCAATAAAAATGACTTGTTCCGTTGAATTTGGGGTTTTAACGCTGTATATAAAAAACAGTAGACAGTCCATTTATGTGGAATTGCATATCAACAATCAGCGTTATTTATTTGAAGACCTACACACCTCTCCTGTTAGTTCTAATGTAGGTATTAAATAATATGCTTCATTTTTGAAAGATCGAGTAATTGAAAGATCGAGTAATACGTGAAGATCGAGTAATTGAAAGATCGAGTAATACGTGAAGGCTCCAGTCAAAACACTTAATATTGTGTTTATATGACTTTTATTATTTTTATAGCTAGATTTAACTAGCTTATAACACATGGAATATATTTAACTGTTGTCAGGAAGTGAAATGACACTGAACAAAAACAGACAGTTACATAATAAATATAGAATTGTATTCAGAGTGAGTGACAAGACTGTTCTCACAAACACCCTGATCTGATCTCCAGGAAGTCCAATTCTCAGAATCCCCAGTCCATGAAGATGTTTAACTGGGTTGAGATCTGGTGACTGCATTTAAAGCAGTTTTTTTTTCTTTTCTTTTAATTTGTCACTCATCTGTATATTCAGATACAGCGGACGCTACTAAGAATTCTTTTCATCGGTTTATTTGGATGATCGTCTGTCATTTCCTCATGGGATATATATTGGCTCCACATTGATGGATCCGATATCTACATTTCTTCTTATTACTTTTTCTTTAATAATAGACACTAGAAGATAAAGCGAACAAACACAAATGTTTAAACCTTTATAGCACAGTAAAATAGAAAGATAAGATGAGATCATATTTTGTTGTTTTTCATATGAACAATTTTCCTTGATAGAGAAAATGTTTGAATTAAATTGAAAACAAAAATACTATTTAAGTAATATTTTTCATATTGTTTGATATAAAGCTGCTTGGTGGTACCAATTTGAAAGTCCTGGATGGATAGCATGAAATAATTGTAAAAACAAATTGCTAAGTTAACTGCCATCTTATATAGCTTTGATTTAACCTTCTGGAAAGAACTACAGCTCATTAAACAAACAAGTTTGAATACATATCTGTGAATGAACCTTGAGTTCCAATTTCACCACAGTGCATTTTCCATTGTTAAAAGCACTATACAAATGAAACGGAATTGAATTACTGAAGTATTAATTGAAGTATTTCCCAATCTACATGTGAAAAATTCTGGAAATAACTAGAAATCATTAAACAAGGAACAAGGTTTCTGGGTTTTCCCCCAAACCATTTCTGAGAAAGGACTTGACTAATCGTCTACTACTGACGTTTATGTCCTATGCAAATTTACTACTACGCACTATGTAAATAGGCTAGTTTTATGTTAGACCATGTAGGGAGCACTTTCGTGTCAGAAATGATTTCAAATACTTTACTATTCAAATGCACAGTACGTTCGCAGCCACTGTGTTATTTTTCATGACTATGAATTGTTACAATGTTGTTAAATTTGTTGCACAAGAACACAAGCAGCAGAACGAGCCAGTATACAAGATACAAATATATATACAAATAGATTTTTTTTCCACAAGGCATCTGGTTAAGACTCGAGGTGTGCATCAGGAATGGGATCCTGCAGGAGGCAACAACAACAACAACAAAGTCACAACAGCGAGAGATTTTTACTTCCATTTGGTGCACAGGAGCTCAGATATGAAGCTTGTGGGAAGAAGAATAAACATGTTAATAAACATGAACTCGAGTGAAGTTGAGGAATTGTGTTGCAGGGAGTGTTACACCCTTAAGCACAATCCATGGTTTATTTATATTAATATTATATAATAATAATATGAATAATACTATTAAAGGAACCAAGAAGACAACTTTTGAAGCATAATTATAATCATTAGAATTAATACTGTTACATAACATTAATACTTATGTACATGTGCTTTTTTTGTTTTTTATTTTTTATAAATTTGCAAAGATTTCAAACAAACTTCTTTCATGTTGTCATTATGGGGTATTGTTTGTAGAATTTTGAGGAAAATAATGAATTTAATCCATTTTGGAATAAGGCTGTAACATAAAATGTGGGAAAAGTGAAGCGCTGTGAATACTTTCCGGATGCAGTGTACATCTCATTGATTTTGAGGTGTTTTTCACATACTTTTGTGTGTGTGTGTGTGTGTGTGTGTGTGTGTGTGTGTGAGTGTGTGAAACCACTTAGCAATGTCATCTGACCTTCTGTTTAGCTACATTATTAAAGGAAACAAAAAAACTTTACTTTTGAAATTGCTTTGTCTCTTGTTTTTGTGTGTTTGTGTGTGTGTGTGGGTGGGTGTTTGGGTGTGTGTGTATGTTCTGGAATGTCTCCCAACATCTCAGTAACATCACATAACTTGTCATGAAGGACATAAGCACTCTGATAGTCATTTTCATGATCATGCTGTACAATTAGTGATACAATTCATTAAAGGAAAAAAACATTTTTTGCATTACATCATGTATATACAGTATTCTTGAATAATATTGAAAAAAAAAGAAACATTATATCCAACATAATGGATGTAAATATTTTGCATATGATTATGTACATACAATGCTCTCCACTAATATTGGCACCCTTGGCAAATACGAGCAAAGGAGGCTATGAAAAATTGTCTTTACTGTCACCCAGGTGTACTAAAAAAATGTAAAATGTCAATGGGAATATACTTCAAAAATATTTTTCTCATATGAATTCATAGGGGTGCCAATAATTGTTGCTCACGTATATTTAACAAAGATTTAATATATAAATAAAAAAAACTGTGCAATTGTTTGATCTACATGACAGCAGAGAATTTTTGTGAATTTTTTGAACAAATGATCAACTGTTTAAACAATAAAGACAATTTTTCACAGCCTTCTTTGCTCATATTTCCCAAGGGTATTTTACATTTGTTATACGTTATATATAAGATATAATTATTATTATTATTATTGTCATTATCTTTTTATATGTATTATATATTTTTATATTATAGGCATACTAGTATAGAATAAATCTCAGTTTATATAGGATATATAAGATAAAAGTAATTTTAAAACATTGACAAATATAATTCACACAATAAATTCATGCAACTTAAGAATCATTGTCATTGTTTAATGCGTTCGTGTGTTTGAGAAGGCAAACTCTACCCGCTGGATCACTGTGCCAACCTTTCTTACTAATTATTTATTATTTACATTATTGCGTTGTTGTTGAAAATAAATATTTAAAGTTGAAACCATGGAAAACATTTGTCCTTGCTTTAAAAATGATATCAAAAAAGTTTAATGATTCATGTCCTGGATTCGCCTTGGATTAATGCCAAATATTCTGATCTATGATTACATGATACTTTGCACTGAAAGGCTAGCCAGATTGTATATAAACAGGCGCACCTGCTCTCAGCAGACACTTTCTTCAGGGAGATTCATTCTGATAACCCGATCGTAGTTTGAGTTTATTTTCAGCTCTATCTGACAATGTATTTTGTGCTTACTGTTGTTTTGCCTCTGCTCATGCTTTCCTTCGGGGAGTGTGCAAGTGTCAACGACACACAAAGCAAAATTGCCTCCCCGTATCCCAGTACGATTTCCGTGTTGAATGGACAGGTACGGGGAACATGGGGAACTGCAGTGAAGTGTCCTTCAGGAACATACGCTACGGGCTTTAGCCTCAAGGTGAGTGCATCGCTTTTTCAGGAATGACTAACTACTAATTAGCAATTTTTGGAATGAGAATGTATAAGCATTGATCAGAAACTTAATATACTATCTAATATACAACTTCACACTTTATGGTATAACTACAATTTTTTTGGTACATATTTGTACAAGCGTATTAAATGGCGAAGTCGCAGTCAACAATGTATTAAACCATGTATTAAAAGAAATTTCAGTGGAGCACAGACTGCAACATTAACATTAAGCATAACTGATGTGTGTAATTTGAGTAAAATTCTCAGTTTAAATGATCCTGCAAATGAATTCAATCTCATCTACAAATCATTTTAATTGGTAAAGTAGTTTTTTTTTTTTTGTTGGCTTGTTTTTTTAGGTTCTGACAAGTCAGGGGTTTTGGGATGACACAGCCCTAAATGGAATTGCCCTTCAGTGCTCTAAACCAGTCGGGCCTACTGGTTATGTCGAGGACTACACAACCATCAGGACTGATGAAGGAAGGTAAAAAACACATTGTGTATGTTCTTTCCCATGTATGAAATACTGCATATAGATAAGACATAAGGCATATATGACAATATGTACTGAATATTATATAGATATATTTACAGGACCTACAGAAGATACAATGCGATTCAATGTCATAATTCAAAAGTCAGAATAGAAGACCAAAGTCCATACGATTGGATCACTGAACATATGATCCATATTATCTATCACATAGATCACTGAACCAGGAGCAGTTGTATTATAGTAGTAGTAGTAGTAGTAGTAGTAGTAGTAGCAGCAGTAATAGAGGAGGAGGAGGAGTATTTGAGGAGTATTTGAAGTAGTAGTGGTGGTAGTAGTAATAGCATTAGTAGTATTAGTAGCAGTAACTGTTGTTTTTACAGTTGGGGAACCTGGACACAGAACATCTGGTGCCCCAGTGGAGTACTCAAATCTTTCCAGCTGCGAGTGGACAGTTATCAGGGAGTGTTTTTTGATGACACCGCTGCTAACAACATAAGGTAATTAATTAAACAATAATCCACACATCTGATATTGTCTCAAAAAAGTAATAAAAAGCTAAGATTTGATGAACCTGGTATTCACAAATCATTTTATCTGTAACTATAATCTGATCATGTTTTTAATGAAATAAATTGATGACTTACTGCATAAACATTGTGACAAATTTGGTCATGTCTTTGTCATGTCACAAAAATGGATGACCAAAGCAACGCAGATTTCAAACATTGAATAAACAAACAGACAAAAAACAAAGACACAATAACACGAGGCAAAACTAAACATTGACGCATGGACAAAAGCATGGATAGACAATACATAAGACGAGGAAGCAGTACAAACAGTGGCTATATTATTTTTTATATATATATATATATATATATATATATATATATATATATATATATATATATATATATATATATATATGCGTGCTATTTAAACATGATACAGATGGTCATGTGACAATGTAATATGGTGCAGTGGCTGTTGGGAAATCTGATCTTGTTTTTAATGAAATAAATTGATGACTTACTGCATAAACATTGTGACTGCATAAACATTGTGACAAATTTGGTCATGTCTTGTTCCTAACCCAAGTGTGTTTGATAAAGAAAAGTGACTAAAAAATGATAACAAGGCATGTATTTATAACCAAAAATTCCAGGTTCATGTGCACCGGAGGCAATGTGTTGGAAGGCAGTGGAATGAGCTGGGGTAGCTGGGGTACCTGGAGCTCAGTTTGTGATGGAACTGGGATTTGTGGGATCCAAACGAAAGTGGACCCACCTCAGGGCATATGGGATGATACATCTCTTAATGATGTCCGCTTCTATTGCTGCAGCTAAGGTACATGTTTTACCTGGAGTCTGGATCATAAAAGGAAAAACATTAGTGTTGTTATTCAGATGGTTGCAGAAAAAGGAAATATTGTACTTACATGTATACTTCTAATATTTAAAGAGGATGACTGATACATGCAGCTCATTGTGATATTTGTTTTCTGTCTCACAGCATGAACTGACAAGAGGAGAACATGAACATGAAGAATAGCAGCTCCATATATAATCAAACTAATGATCTCTATATTTCTCATGAAATCAGTTCTCTAAATAGAATATGAATCTTTCAGTAATCACAAAAATATACTCGCTGATGATTGACTCGTTTAATATCCTTTCCTATACTGTACTTTTGAATGGAAAATCAGTTTTGAATTACTTAATGAAAACATGTTCATCAGCTTAGCAGTTTTTCTTTTGTCTTTATTCGAATTAATTATTGTTCCTGGTAAACTAGAGCTTAACACTGAGTCATATGTTAACACATTTTTAGATTGATTTAGATTCTTTTAAATATAATTTTTCCTGCAATTATATAAAAATGTAGATCAACTACCCTGTAAACAGTAATCAGTGTAAATCATTGAATTACAAAATCCATTTATTAACACATTGAACTGTTAGTTATTAAACCTTTTTGCATGGGACATAGATATAGTTACAGATAGTTACTCATGGGACAATCTTCCAGTAACATTGTAAGTCAATTCATATATTCAAAATATAATTGTAATACATCATAACAGTACTTACATTAACACTACTTGGACTTTGATAAGTATTTGTATGGGGGGCTAGGACATTCACATTTTCTACTACTACTGATGCTCACTTTGATTATCAGCATCAAACACATCAGTCGCTGTCTCGTTACTCGAAGATAAAAGTCACTCTTGGGATTTGAACATGAGGCTCATCATCATCTCTTCACACGACGGATCTCTGTTCAAAATTTCTAATGTTCAAATTGTAAATAAATTGTTCTTTTTAGATATAACAAAATTTCATTTTGTAAACATTAAATAAATCATCATTGGCCAGTTGCTGGCAATTTGTTGAGTGTCATCTTTGAGAATCATAACATTGCAGACCCTTACTCAGGAGCATCACGGACATTTTTACAGCCAGTATCAGATTGCAAACTCAATTGGTTAGGCTTATGTACATTTCACTTTGGCATGTAGCTATACCAAAAACATGATCAAACCATAAGAAAAAGCACACTTCACTACCATTGGTTTTACACATTTGTTTAAAAGGGGTTTATTACCCAATGGGATTTTTGCAGGCAGACAGCCAAGGCAAGGTTAGAAATTAGCCTAAATATAGACATTTCACATCGTTTTGGTAAAAGTAGACATAACAGTAGCATAAATTTTTCATAATTTTGTCTGTTTTACAGAAAATGTCCAGACTGCCTATATTTTATGTAGAAGGGTCACATTTTAAATTACGCACTTTATTATTTTTTTTCCTGTTGCAGTAAGTCTCCAGTACCAGTAGGCGGCACTGACGAACAAATAACCGCTGATGAATCTCAGACAGACACAATGTGAGTCACATTAAATCTGATATCATTATGATTAATTCGTTTATTTATATTACTTTCACTGCAGTGTGTTTTTAAACCAGACTCAGACAGGAAGTAAGCACAGGAGTGAAGTCTTTATTTACACACTAAATTCAATAAAAATGAAACGCGGTCTAGACTGGAAGAGGTAATTGAGGTTTACACAAGAAACTAGACATGGAAATCATTTAACAATGGCTATGGCATGGAACAAAGAACTAGACATGGAAATCATTTAACAAAGGCTATGGCATGGAACAAGGAACTAGATATGGAAATCTAGTAACAAAGGCTATGGCATGTAACAAGGAACTAGACATGGAAATCATTTAACAAAGGCTATGGCATGGAACATGAAACCAAATCAGAACATGGAAACATTACCGTGGCGTAACATTGCTTGCTTGCTTGCTTGCTTGCTTGCTTGCTTCCTTCCATCCTTCCTTCCTTCCTTCCTTCCTTCCATCCATCCATCCATCCATCCATCCTTCCATCCATCCATCCATCCATCCATCCTTCCATCCATCCTTCCTTCCTTCCTTCCTTCCTTCCTTCCTTCCTTCCTTCCTTCCTTCCATCCATCCATCCATCCATCCATCCATCCATCCATCCATCCGACCTGAACCATGAAAACAAACATGTAACCTATAATACTGTGCGACGTGCGCAGCAACTCGAGGCGTTTAAAAAACAAGTTTGATTACCTCGAGTGTTAACAGCTGGTAACAATCCTTACATTCCCTCGTTAATCAACCAATGGCTAAACAAGCAGAAAACAGAAACAAACACACATGTCCATTGTAAACAAAGTCTCTGTGTGACGCACGAGCATGTGCTCGCTCTGGTTCATGCAGGCGCGGTCTCTGTGCACATCATCGCCACAGCGCCATCTGCTGGCGAGATCGTGACACAGTGCCTTATGATGAGTCGTCTTTAATTAACACTAATTCATAGTCGTACGACTCTTCTGTCATTTGCTGTTGAATTACAAGACAACATCATGATTATCGTCTGCAGTGTCTTCTCATCCAGTGACCGATAATATTTTTTAAATAGAAATATCGACCAATGATCACCCCTGCTCTCGTACACCTACACCCACATTTCACCTTTATTCACTGTAGTTCTTTTAGTTCATATCTACGTCTTGTTCACTTCTGGTCTGTTTACATGTGTTTAATTTTCACTCTCATTCATTGGATATCGCTCTACTGTACTTGTTATATAGGTTTTTGCCTGTTTTCTCACTTTGCCTCCACCTGCCGTTTTTGTGCCTTTTGTCTCGTCTGTTTTTTGATAATAAACCAGTGTTTTATATTAACCTGCACTTGTCACCTCTAGCCTTCTCAATCAATCTAAACAAAACAGTTCACTAAACAAAAACAGTTAGAAAACAATTAGATACTTTGCATTATATATTAAGAGAAGAAATCTTTATAATGTTTATCAATCAACTTAATCAGAGAATTTCTTCTAGTAGAATTTTTTGTCCTCCCATCTATACTGTGTATAACCTGTGGTGTGATTCAGCACAATGTGATTCATCCACAGCCATGATGCAACACACAAGATAACACAGGACTAATATGCACAGGGCTATATATGTATATAAAGTGCAAATTTTGCACAAAAAAAAAAAAAAAGGGTGACCAAAAAGTGTCCAAAATGGCACCCTACAGTTAAAAGAATTAGTGTGGTGAAAGTAGAGACACTGTAGACACTCACTGTACAGACAGGAACAAACTTACTAGTGGTGTAACTGCTAAATTTACAAAACTGTACATTAGGTGTAAAATACAGAACAAGTCAATCCAGAAGATGTCAGTGCTATAAAAAGCTGGTAGAAATGGGTCTAAATTCATTTCAATTTTGGCCATTTGATGTAGAATAGTAAACGTCAAGTATAATTTATTTTACAGTCGCAAAATGCTCCTGCTGGACAAACAGGTGAGTGTGTTTATTTTTGTCTGTTTACAAATGGCCTAATGATTAACTCTGAAAACAGCATATGATCTCCTTTATTATTATAAAAAAAAAAAAAAAAGATTATGAGTGCCATAATTGCCATTCTGTCCTAATATGAGATGTTATTAGGTGAAAGCAGCTATTGTTTAAGATTAGTAGATGTTTTAAGCAGAACATTTATTCCATGTGAGCAGCTAGACTCTGGCTACTTGCTAGGCTAATTAGGTCTAACACAGCTAACCCGACAGAAGGCATGGGAATTCTGAATGAATAATGTAAACCGTATAAAATAATGGAGAGATTCTGTGTTCTAGCATTTGGTTTAACACTACTGTAGATATGAGATTTAACTACTTAAAACAGAGGTTTTAAATCTCTTTGAGGACTTGGATTTAGGATCAAAGTCTTGGTTTGTGAAATGTGTCCTCGATCAGGTTTTTCAACTAGCAAAATCAATAGGCAAAATACGATATGGCCAAAGTCTGAGGCAGAACTTCTCTAGCCTGCAAGGAGAGAACTAGAAGAGGGAGAAAGTACTATCAACCAAGGCAGCACCAATGCATCGGCTAACTTGGAGTATACTGATAATTTTTCTGGCATTATTTGCATGCCATGTAAAGGGAAAAAGAGCTCAGCGAAGTGCTGACAGGCCCTATCAATCATTGTTATCTGTGGATAATGGCCAACGCTGGGGCACATGGGGTCTTAAAGAAATGTGTCCATTGGGTTACTATGCTGCAGGCTTCAGTCTTAAGGTGAGTGTTTATTTTCGTACTGAGGCGAAACACAGGTTTGTTTTTCAAAGAGCGCTCCAAGCTAATTACTTTCTATTTTCTCACCAATTAATACACAGAAACAACCTGTTCATATTGGTCCAATGGATATTTATTTATTACCATTTTGATGGCCTTTTTAAGGAATTTAGGAGTCAGAATCAAGATAAAAGTCAACGACGTTGAAATGCAGCCGTCATAAAATTGTAGAGGAGGTGGATGCATGTGCAGATTTTTACTAAGTAAAGTAAAGCAGCCAGATAACCAAAACAGTGAAAACAAAACCCAGAACTAGAACAGAGAATACTAGGCAAAAACATCCAGGAAATAAACAGGACTGTAGAACACACAATGGCACACGAACATGACACCAACAGAAGCTTTGCAAACAGGTTCTGAAACACAGGAACGTATATATTGTTCATAATCCGGGTGAAACAAGACGCAGGTGCAAGTCATAGAAAACGTGACGTGCTGGGGCTGATGGGTAATGTAATTCAGCGCCCCTTTGGCTATCATGACAGCAGCTTGAATAAAAAAATTGTTACTAAATCTATTCATACAACCACTCGTTTTAAAAGTGAACTGTTTTTTTTTTTGTACAACTATTATGTAACATATAATTATTCATTCATTCATTTCCTTCTGCTTGTGATGGTGAGGGTTGCAGTGGCAACAGGCTGAGAAAAATACTTCATTTAGTATCGAAAAATGCAGTAAGTGATATTTCCTATAGGAAATATGTGTTTTCAGGTTGCAGGTTACTGGGAATCTTTGCTAGTTGGTGATAACACTGCACTAAATGGAATTCGTCTTCACTGCGTTAACTCACTCGGAGGATCAGGACCATACTCTGACTATGCCACAGTACAATCAGACACCGGAAGGTATGTGTTTTAAATCCTTTTTCATTGTTGTCAGAGATCATCTCTTTGACTAGGGTGTCATCTGCATACTTTATGATAGTGCTGGTGTTGTAGACAGGAACACAGAGTCCTGCAGAGCACTAGTGTTGAGTGCAGGATTGATGTGTTCTGAGTCTGACAGAGGCCTATGTCATGGCACCTTGAGACAAGTTTACTTCGGATTATTCTATTGAATTCTGCACTTCCTTCAGTGGAACCGCATTCTGACGTACATTTTCTGAAGGTGGGAAAGGGTGGTGTGTAGATCAGTGGAAATGGCATCCTCTGTTGGCTTGGTTTACATACTGTTGTTAATCGAGGGTGGCTTTTGATGTATCTTGTACCAGTATCTTAAAGCACTTTATGGTGATCTGGGTGATTTGGACTGAGTTGTTGATGCTTTTGATGTCACTGGTATTAGTTGTTTTTCCCATTTCACAACAGATGAAATGTGTCAATGAACATATTGTTACAAATCACCACTTCAAAAAACAAACACAGTAAAACTAACAGTGTGCGTGGTTGTGTTTTATTTTTCCAGCTGGGGTAAATGGACAGATATTCAGTGGTGTAACTCTGGGATGTTAAAAAGTTTTCAGCTACGTGTGGAGCCTTACCAAGGAACCGTGTGGGACGATACTGCAGCAAATAATATCAAGTAACGACATAATCTTGATATCACGCAGTCATTTTAGCACACACATCTAAGCAACCTCAGCAAATTATGTCTCGACGACATCATATGCAGTTTGTTTGCTAGTGAAGAGGGAGGTTGGGGACTGTCAGGCTTACTCATATATTGTACTCAGAAAAGACTGGCTAAAAGGAGCAGATTTTTTAAAAATAATAATAACATTCACAAAATAGTGCTGACGTGTTCACAATTTACAAATGACCTGCATGTGACGTTGTTCAGATTCATACATTAAATTGCGCATAATTTAATCCCATTTCTCAATTGAAATACTTTTCTCAATGATATATAATCAAATAAACACAAAACATACATACATCTATTATGTATTAGACTAAATATATGACACCTGCTTAATACTGACCAGGTTTAAATGCGGTGGAAATGATGAGGAAATTAAAGGTGCAGGAATGTCTTGGGGTGACTGGGGCTCTTGGAGTGCCTCCTGTACCGGAAAAGGCATCTGTGGAATCCAGACAATCGTTGAAGAACCAAGAGGCGTGGGAGACGACACAGCGCTGAACGACGTGCGATTCTACTGCTGTGAATAAAGTACAAAATAGTTTCTGTGTGTGTGTGTGTGTGTGTGTGCATTTATATGTAGATATTGTACAAGTCTCTGGAACTGTACTGAAGGGATATACACCATTATTCCAAAAGATTTTCTCTCAGTTGATGATGATGTTAGTGGTGGAGCACTGTCTATCACATTGGTCTAAAATCTCTCGAAGATGTTTAACTGGGTTGAGATCTGGTGACTGCATTTAAAGCAGTTTTTTTTTCTTTTAATTTGTCACTCATCTGTATATTCAGATACAGCGGACGCTACTAAGAATTCTTTTCATGGGTTTATTTGGATGATCGTCTGCCATTTCCTCATGGTATATATATTGGCTCTATATATCTACATTTCTTCTTATTACTTTTTCTTTAAAAATAGGCACTAGAAGATAAAGCGAACAAACACAAATGTTTAAACCTTTATAGCACAGTAAAATAGAAAGATAAGATGAGAAGATCATATTTTGTTGTTTTTCATATGAGCAATTTCTCCTTGATAATATTTGAATTAAATTGAATACAAAAATACTATTTACTATTTCTGTAATATTTTTCATATTGTTTGATATAAAGCTGCTTGGTGGTACCAATTTGAAAAGTCCTCGATGGATAGAATGAAATCATTGTAAAAAATTGCTAAGTTAACTGCCATCTTATATAACTTTGATTTAACCTTCTGGAAAGAACTACAGCTCATTAAACAAACAAGTTTGAATACATATCTGTGAATGAACCTTGAGTTCCAATTTCACCACAGTGCTGTCAGGGATGGAGTGATTTAAGTTGGTAACTAGTTAGTTTATAGTTTGGGTAATAGATCCAACTAAATTCATTAGATAATATCATGGGCAGGTACAAAGGGATACATTAGGGATAAATTCATATATTTAAAATCTATATCCTGAATTTATATATTTCTGTAAAGCTGCTTTGGGACATTTTCCATTGTTAAAAGCACTATACAAATAAAACGGAATTGAATTACTGAAGTATTAATTGAAGTATTTCCCAATCTACGTGTGAAAAATTCTGGAAATAACTACAATTAATTAAACAAGGAAGTTTCTGGGTTTTCCCCCAAACCATAATAACTACAACTAATTAAACAAGGAAGTTTCTGGGTTTTCCCCCAAACCATTTCTGAGAAAGGACTTAAATGAGTTTCAGTTTCTCTGCAATGACTAATCATCTACTACTGATGTTTATGTCCTATGCAAATTTACTACTACACACTATGTAGTTAGGCTAGTTTTATGTTAGACCATGTAGGGAGCACTTTCATGTCAGAAAAGATTTCAAATACTTTACTATTCAAATGCACAGTACGTTCGCTATGTTATTTTTCATGACTACGATTTGTTCCAATGTTGTTCAATTTGTTGCACAAGAACACAAGCAGCAGAACGAGCCAGTATACAAGATACAAATATATATACAAATAGATTTTTTTTTTTCACAAGGCATCTGGTTAAGACTCGAGGTGTGCATCAGGAATGGGATCCTGCAGGAGGCAACAACAACAACAACAACAAAGTCACAACAGCGAGAGATTTTTACTTCCATTTGGTGCACAGGAGCTCAGATACGAAGCTTGTGGGAAGAAGAATAAACATGTTAATAAACATGAACTCGAGTGAAGTTGAGGAATTGTGTTACAGGGAGTGTTACACCCTTAATAAAGCACAATCCATGGTTTATTTATAATAATATTATATTATATAATAATAATAATATGAATAATACTATTAAAGGAAACCAAGAAGAGTTTTGAAGCATAATTATAATCATTAGAATGAATACTGTTACATAACATTATGTAATGCTATACACACAAAAAAAGAAATTCTTATTTTATGTCATAAAGTCCCCCTCAAAAGTATTGCAACAGCAAGGCCAATTCCACTGTTTTTGCTATATACTGAAGACATTTGGGTTTGAGATCAGAAGATGGACATGACAAAATAGATCAGAATTTCATTTGCTGTATTTACATCTAGATGTGTTAAACAACGCAGGGCTCAAACCTTACTAACCACACAAATCAAACGACACATCTAGATGTGCGTGCGTGTGCGTGTGTGATTATGCGTCTCAAATATCTCAACAATGTTACCCAACTTGCCATTAAGCACACATTCATTCTCATTTTCATTTCTGGTTATTTTTCAACTGCACGATTAGTGACGCATTTTATTAAAATTAAACCAAAAAAATTCTTATATTATATAAATATTATATACAGTGCTCTCCACTAATATTGGCACCCTTTGTAACTATGAGCAAAAAAGGCTGAGAAAAATTATTTTTTTAAAAAATCACAAAAATACTCTGCTCTCATGGAGATCAAACAATTACAAACACAACACAGGTTTATAAAAAATATCTTTGTGAAATATAGGTGTGCAACAATTATTTTCACCCTTTTAGTCAATACTTTGTGCTGCCTCCCTTTACCAACAGCTCTGAGTCTTCTCCTATAATGCCTGACGAGTTTGGAGAATAAAGGGCAAGGGATCTGAGAGCGTATCTCCATACAGAATCTCTCCAGATCCTTCAAATTTCGAGGTTCACCCTGGTGGATTCTCCTCTTCTGTTCACCCCACAGGTTTTCTATGGGGTTCAGGTCAGGGGAGTGGGATGGTCATGGCAGGACCTTGATTTTGTGGTCAGTAAACCATTTGTGTGTTGATTTTGATGTATGTTTTGGATCATTGTCCTGCTGGAAGATCCAACCACGGCCCATTTGATGCTTTCTGGCAGAGGCAGTTAGGTTTTCATTTAATATCTGTTGATATTTGAGTCCATGATGCCATGTATCCTAACAAAATGTCCAGGTCCTCTGGCAGAAAAACAGCCCCAAAACATTAAAGATCCTCCTCCATATTTAACCGTGGGCATGAGGTACTTTTCCATACGGCTACCTCTCTGTGTACCAAAACCACCTCTGTGTTTATTCCCAAAAAGCTCTCTTTTGGTTTCATCTGACCATAGAACCCGATCCCATTTGAAGTTCCAGTAGTGTCTGCACACTGAAGACGCTCGAGTTTGTTTTTGGATGAGAGTAGAGGTTATTTTCTTGAAACCCTTCCAAACAACTTGTGGTGATGTCGGTGACTTCGGATTGTAGTTTTGGAGACTTTCTGGCCCCAAGACACAACTAACTTCTGCAGTTCTCCAGCTGTGATCCTTGGAGATTTTTTGGCCACACGACCCGTCCTCTTCACAGTGCGTTAAGACGATACAGACACACGTACAATTTTTCACACCCTTCTTTACTCATATATACCAAGGGTGCCAATATTAGTGGAGAACACTGTACCCACAAATTCTAAAAGAAAATGTCAGGGCATCTGTCTGTGATCTGAATCTCAAGAGAAAGTGGGTCATGCAGCAGGATCTTAAGCAACTACTATTATGAAGTACATCTAATTGATTTTGAGGTGTTTTTCACATACTTTTGTGTGTGTGTGTGTGTGTGTGTGTGTGTGTGTGTGTGTGTGTGTGAAACCACTTAACAATGTCATCTGACTTTCTGTTTAGCTACATTATTAAAGGAAACAAATCAAAAACTTTACTTTCGATTTTGCTTCGTCTCATTCTGTTTTGTTTGTCTCTTGTGTGTGTGGGTGTGTGTGGGTGTGTGTGTGGGAGTGTATGTTCTGGTATGTCTCCAACATCTCAGTAATGTCACGTAACTTGTCATGATATTAGTGATACAATTCATTAAAGGAAAAAGAATACATTTCTTATATTACATCATGTACAGTGAGGGAAAGAAGTATTTGATCCCCTGCTGATTTTGTACGTTTGCCCACTGACAAAGAAATGATCATTCTATAATTTTAATGGTAGATTTATTTGAACAGTGAGAGACAGAATAATAACAAGAAAATCCAGAAAGACGCATGTCAAAAATGTTATAAATTGATTTGCATTTTAATGAGGGAAATAAGTATTTGACCCCTCTGCAAAACATGACTTAGTACTTGGTGGAAAAACCCTTGTTGGCAATCACAGAGGTCAGACGTTTCTTGTAGTTGGCCACCAGGTTTGCACACATCTCAGGAGGGATTTTGTCCCACTCCTCTTTGCAGATCTTCTCCAAGTCATTAAGGTTTCGAGGCTGACGTTTGGCAACTCGAACCTTCAGCTCTCTCCACAGATTTTCTATGGGATTAAGGTCTGGAGACTGGCTAGGTCACTCCAGGACCTTAATGTGCTTCGTCTTGAGCCACTCCTTTGTTGCCTTGGCCGTGTGTTTTGGGTCATTGTCATGCTGGAATATCCATCCACGACCCATTTTCAATGCCCTGGCTGAGGGAAGGAGGTTCTCACTCAAGATTTGACGGTACATGGCCCCGTCCATCGTCCCTTTGATGCGGTGAAGTTGTCCTGTCCCCTTAGCAGAAAAACACCCCCAAAGCATAATGTTTCCACCTCCATGTTTGACGGTGGAGATGGTGTTCTTGGGGTCATAGGCAGCATTCCTCCTCCTCCAAACACGGCAAGTTGAGTTGATGCCAAAGAGCTCCATTTTGGTCTCATCTGACCACAACACTTTCACCCAGTTGTCCTCTGAATCATTCAGATGTTCATTGGCAATCTTCAGACGGGCATGTATATGTGCTTTCTTGAGCAGGGGGACCTTGCGGGCGCTGCAGGATTTCAGTCCTTCACGGCGTAGTGTGTTACCAATTGTTTTCTTGGTGACTATGGTCCCAGCTGCCTTGAGATCATTGACAAGATCCTCCCGTGTAGTTCTGGGCTGATTCCTCATTGTTCTCATGATCATTGTAACTCCACGAGGT
This sequence comes from Ictalurus punctatus, assembly GCF_001660625.3. NCBI lineage: Eukaryota > Metazoa > Chordata > Actinopteri > Siluriformes > Ictaluridae > Ictalurus > Ictalurus punctatus. The sequence continues at coordinate 2,900,827 of NC_030433.2, read as the reverse complement.
GAGATCTTGTATGGAGCCCCAGGCCGAGGGAGATTGACAGTTCTTTTGTGTTTCTTCCATTTGCGAATAATTGCACTAACTGTTGTCACCTTCTCACCAAGCTGCTTGGCAATGGTCTTGTAGCCCATTCCAGACTTGTGTAGGTCTACAATTTTGTCCCTGACATCCTTGGAGAGCTCTTTGGTCTTGGCCATGGTGGAGAGTTTGGAATCTGATTGATTGATTGCTTCTGTGGACAGGTGTCTTTTATACAGGTAACAAACTGAGATTAGGAGCACTCCCTTTAAGAGTGTGCTCCTAATCTCAGCTCGTTACCCGTATAAAAGACACCTGGGAGCCAGAAATCTTTCTGATTGAGAGGGGGTCAAATACTTATTTCCCTCATTAAAATGCAAATCAATTTATAACATTTTTGACATGCGTTTTTCTGGATTTTCTTGTTGTTATTCTGTCTCTCACTGTTCAAATAAACCTACCATTAAAATTATAGAATGATCATTTCTTTGTCAGTGGGCAAACGTACAAAATCAGCAGGGGAGCAAATACTTCTTTCCCTCACTGTATATACAGTATTCTTGAATAATATTGAAAAAAATGAAACATTAAATCTATCCAACATAATGGATGTAAATATTTTGTATCATATATGTACATACAGTGCCCTCCACTAATATTGGCACCCTTGGCAAATATGAGCAAAGAAGGCTATGAAAAATTGTCTTTATTGTCACCCAGGTGTACTAAATAAATGTAAAATGTCAATGGGAATATACTTCAAAAATATTTTTCTCATATGAATTCATAGGGGTGCCAATAATTCTTGCAAACCTATATTTAACAAAGATATATTTTTTTTATAAACCTGTGTTGTGTTTGCAATTGTTTGATCTCCATGACAGCAGAGGATTTTTTGTGATTTTTTTTTTAAACAAAGGATAAAAATTTTAAACAATAAAGACAATTTTTCATTGCTTTCTTTGCTCGTATTTCCCAAGGGTATTTTACATTTGTTATATGTTATATATAATTATTATTATATTTAATTATGATTATTATTATTATTATTGTCATTATCTTTTTATATGTATTATATATTTTTATATTATAGGCATACTAGTATATAATAAATCTCAGTTTATATAGTAAGATAAAAGCAATTTTAAAACGTTGACAAATATAATTCACACAATAAATTCATGCAACTTAAGAATCATTGTCATTGTTTAATGCGTTCGTGTGTTTGAGAAGGCAAACTCTACCCGCTGGATCACTGTGCCAACCTTTCTTACTAATTATTTTTTATTTACATTATTGCGTTGTTGTTGAAAATAAATATTTAAAGTTGAAACCATGGAAAACATTTGTCCTTGCTTTAAAAATGATATCAAACCAGTTTAATGATTCATGTCCTGGATTTGACTTGGATTAATGCCAAATATTCTGACCTATAATTACATGATACTTTACACTAATTGACTAGCCAGATTGTATATAAACAAGCGCACCTGCTCTCAGCAGACACTTTTTTCAGGGAGATTCATTCTGATAACCCGATCGTAGTTTGAATTTATTTTCAGCTCTATCTGACGATGTATTTTGTGCTTACTGTTGTTTTGCCTCTGCTCATGCTTTCCTTCGGGGAGTGTGCAAGTGTCAACGACACACAAAGCAAAATTGCCTCCCCGTATCCCAGTATGATTAATGTGTTGAATGGACAGAGATGGGGAACATGGGGAACTGCAGTGAAGTGTCCTTCAGGCACATACGCTACGGGCTTTAGCCTCAAGGTGAGTGCATCGCTTTTTAAGTTTTAAGTTTAAATGATCCTGCAAATGAATTCAGTCTCATCTACAAATCATTTTAATTGGTAAAGTAGTTTTTTTTTGTTTGTTGGCTTGTTTTTTTAGGTTCTGACAAATCAGGGGATTTGGGATGACACAGCCCTAAATGGAATTGCCCTTCAGTGCTCTAAACCGATCGGGCCTACTGGTTATGTCGGGCCCTACACAACCATCAGGACTGCTGAAGGAAGGTAAAAAACACATTGTGTATGTTCTTTCCCATGTATGAAATACTGCATATAGATAGGATATAAGGCATATATGACAATATGTACTGAATATTATATAGATATAGTTACCGGACCTACAGAAGATACAATGCGATTCAATGTCATAATTCAAAAGTCAGAATAGAAGACCAAATTCCATACGATTGGATCACTGAACATATGATCCATATTATCTATCACATAGATCACTGAACCAGGAGCAGTTGTATTATAGTAGTAGTATTAGTAGCAGTAACTGTTGTTTTTACAGTTGGGGAACCTGGACACAGAACATCTGGTGCCCCAGTGGAGTACTCAAATCTTTCCAGCTGCGCGTGGAGAGTTATCAGGGAGTGTTTCGAGATGACACCGCTGCTAACAACATAAGGTAATTAGTAACTCACAATAATCCACACATCTGATATTGTCTCAAAAAAGTAATAAAAAGCTAAGATTTGATGAACCTGGTATTCACAAATCATTTTATCTGTAACTATAATCTGATCATGTTTTTAATGAAATAAATTGATGACTTACTGCATAAACATTGTGACAAATTTGGTCATGTCTTGTTCCTAACCTAAGTGTGTTTGATAAAGAAAAGTGACTAAAAAATCATAACAAGGCATGTATTTATAACCAAAAACTCCAGGTTCACGTGCACCGGAGGCAATGTGTTGGAAGGCAGTGGAATGACCTGGGGTAGCTGGGGTACCTGGAGCTCAGTTTGTGGTGGAACTGGGATTTGTGGGTTCCAAACAAAAGTGGAGCCACCTCAGGGCATATGGGATGATACATCTCTCAACGATGTCCGCTTCTATTGCTGCAGCTAAGGTACATGTTTTACCTGGAGTCTGGATCATAAAAGGAAAAACATTAGTGTTGTTATTCAGATGGTTGCAGAAAAAGGAACTATTGTACTTACATGTATACTTATAATATTTAAAGAGGATGACTGATACATGCAGCTCATTGTGATATTTGTTTTCTGTCTCACAGCATGAACTGACAAGAGGAGAACATGAAGAATAGCAGCTCCATATATAATCAAACTAATGATCTCTATATTTCTCATGAAATCAGTTCTCTAAATAGAATATGAATCTTTCAGTAATCACAAAAATGTACTCGCTGATGATTTTGTCTCGTTTAATATCCTTTCCTATACTGTACTTTTGAATGGAAAATCAGTTTTGAATTACTTAATGAAATAAACATGTTAATCAGGTTAACAGTTTTTTTTTGTCTTTATTCAAAATAATTATTTTTCTTGTTAAACTAGAGCTTAACAACACTGAGTCGTATGTTCACAAATGTTAAGACTAGATTTAGATTCTTTTAAATATCATTTTTCCTGCAATTATATAAAAACGTAGATCAACTACCCTGTAAACAGTAATCAATGCAAATCATTGAATTACAAAATCCATTTATTAACACATTGAACTGTTAGTTATTAAACCTTTTTGCATTTCTTCTTTATTCCCAAGTTTTTGACAACTTTATGGTTAACCATTTCCACCATTTAAAATGTCGAGCACAGTTAATCACTGGTCTCAAGCTCAGTTTGGCGACGTATTCAAACCTAACTACATTAAATGTTAATGTTAAACACATGTCAAATGCATTTTCAAATGCATCTGTTGTTAGAGAGTGTTTTTGGTGCTCAGCACCAAAAGAGCTCAAATACTACTATGAGTTTATTCAGAAAGTCCTGTTACAGATGAATTCGGAAAGGTTCTTCCCTAAAAACAAAATAAGTGTAATGCTGTAATTTTGCTACAGGCAAAATACAGGCATTTTCTGTACCACTTATCCTTACTGAGTTGCCGGGAACCTGGAGCCTATCCCAGGCAGCATGGGGCACAGGGTGGGGTATCACACACATTCATACACTATGGACACTTTTGGACATGCCAGTCAGCCTACAATGCACGACTTTGGACTGGGGGAGTAAACCCCCGAAGCATGGAGAGAATATGCAAACTCAGCACACAGGGCCATGGCAGGAATCGAACACCAAGCTAGAGGTGTGAGGCGAATCTGCTAAGGAGGTTGGCCATGCATATGAGGAGTGGGCTGATATTGACCAGGCTGATAATATGGGACAGATTGTGCAGGAAAATACTGCAGGCGACCTCTTACCATAAAACCATGACCACGGCCACCTTGACCTCTCCCTTGCTGCCGGTCTCGTTTTTTAGCATGACAGTCACGAGCCCAGTGGACAGGTTTCTTACAATAATGACATGATGTACCTAAATGATAATCAGGACCGGTCAATTGGAGATGAGCACGACAGGACACCGCCCACGCTGGGTGTGTGGGCGGTTTAGCACGAGATTTAGTTTAGTTTTACATGGTGGTGCGTGAGGTGTCTTATCATTCACATGGAACATTTTAGGCAGTTTGTCCTTTAAATTATAATGTTTATTCCATAAGGAGAGTAGGCGAAGCCATTCCATATAACATTTTGACATATATTCATAATCCCAATCCGGATCACCTTCCCCGTCATAAATCATTCGTTTGATCTGAGCAAATACACGTGGCTCATAGGAACCACGGAGTAAAATGATTTGGAGCTGCGGCAAGCATGCCTCTGACCAGCCATATAAACAATCTAAATATGGAACCGTATATATAATAACACGGCTTCTACCCAGTCTTCTACCCAGTGTCATTCCAGGAGACGGGAGAGCTGGGCTGGATGGAGACCCTCCCATACTTGGAAAACAACACGCAAAATAACACAATAATACTAAACAATACTAATACAACACTCTTAGACAAACCACACAGACAGTCTCGCAAATTCTACGTAATATACTACAGCTTATAAATACAATTATTAGGCAGGCATGACGTTACAGAGGATCAAAGACCAGAGTATAGATTATTAACTACAGACAATCACTCAATTCTCAATTATAATTATAAATTGTACCACAACGGTTCGGGAATACACCGCATCAGAGAAGAAAGAAAAACACTTACCCTGGTCCGGAGTAATCCCACTTCTGACACCAAATTGTTAGATTTCCAAGTATCTCAGGAATCTCTGTCTTCAGATCTCCGTCAGCCCTTTCAGCCTGATATTTCTATTAACTTTTAGTTCTGTGCTGCTATGACCTAGAAAGTGTGATTTACCACAGAGAGTTCAGGCGCGCCTGGAGGAGTCTAAATGAACACACAGTGACACATGCTATTCACAGTGACTTCCTGTTTATTTCGTCTAGAGCAGGAGTTTTCATACACATTGATAACAGCATTGCGTAGTAGGTGGGTTTCTACTTATGCAGGTGCAGACAGATTTAGACAAAACACACAGCACACTATGAAAATAAGTCCCCTCAAGATATAGAAAATACATGTGTCAGCTATAATAAAAGATGGCAGTTGATCAGCTTATTCAAAGAGGTAATTAAATGAATACATTCATCATAGGTATTTGATAGCACAAAGACACACAAACAGAAAATATAACCCAGTATCCCCCTTATCCAAGGTGTCTTAATACAGTTCATAATATGAGAGTACATGATATAAGTGAATTTCCTTTCAGTAACAAAGAAGGCCTAAACTATGTTTAAGCTAGCTGATAAAACCCTTTAGTAGATTTAACACACACAGACTTACCTTGCCGTCCTCTCCAATGCTGAACACAGTGTTTTCATCATAGCAGGGCTCCAGGCAAGAAGAAGAAAAAAAAAATCTAGGAGCCATTGGCTCCTAAACCCAAAATATTTAGGCACCAAATAAAAATTTCAGGAGCCAAAATATAGTGATGTCATATGACATGATGATATCATTGTTAAACGGCTACCTCACACTGCCTTTTATTTCCCCTCTGTACTATCTGCCTTTGTTTACTCTGCCTCCCATAGTTTACACCATGTATTCTTTACATACACAATATGTGCAATGTTCAGTATATCGTATTGAATCGTTACCGTAAATACTTAAATGTCCAGTCATTTGTTTCTTTTTTCACTTTTTTATTCAACTATGTACAGTTAGTTGTTTCCTGCTTATTCAGGCTCGGAGTCATGTAGGTTGCATTGAATTTTATTTTCAATTGCCTTATCTCTTTTTCTGCGACTTTATCACTAGCACGTTGCACTGCTTTCCCGGTTGGTGTGGCACGAGGGTCAGACCTAGCAATGACACAATCCCTGGCGTTCTTATGTTTTTTACTGTCACCATGCTTCTTCATGGTTTCTTTTTTAAAATGAGTCGAACCAGTCATGAACTCTGTTTTACTAGCAATATCTTGCCTGCTTTAGCATAAAAGGTGCAGTACATTTTGCCATTGTCATAACGAACTCTTGTAGCCAAGCTGATTTAAACGGTCTTCTCGGGATGGGAGCCGCAGGGAAGGGAGAAGAAGACTCGACTCGCTGCTCTTGGCTGTCATCATATGTAAAAGATTGCACACCGATTGAAACGGGCTGGGATGACTCAAATGTCACTTGAGAATTTTCACTGGTCGAGTTGGTCTCAACATCGTCGGCATCTGATGTAGAGGAGGCAGGGTTTGGACGGGCAGGGAATGAGAAAATGTCTGATATTTTTCGTTTGCGCATTTTGTTTTCTTGTCAGCTGGCTAATGTTAGTTAACTACACAGTTAGCTAGCCTACATATAACGTATAAATTCAAATTCCATTCCAACAAACTAAACCACATCAAACTAAATTAAACACCTTTACTAAAGTTAACACTTCCAACTTTTTAACCCAATAAACGTGACGTTAAACCTGTTTCTGTTCATCTATACAGCCGACGCTTCAACCCCTGCAGGACAAGAGTGCAGAGTTTATTTATTGGAAACCATAGAGGAGTGCATGTGATAGGGCAGGTAGATGCAGGCACAAGAGGAGATGAGAATTCAGTAGCCTAACACAACAAGACATTTCTATTTAATTTGTTTTTAAATTTTGTTTGTGGGTAACGGTGGCCACTGGCGACTGGCAGAAAAAACATGGTCGCAAAATTAGAAAGTTAGTCGCATTGGAGACCATTTTAGTCACCATCTGGAACCCTGCATAGCTGAACTCAACACTGTAAACTTCACCATCATGAGCCTTCCAACTCATAACACTTTCATACCTCTGCATGTCTGCACGGTAGGACAGATGAGATGTGTGATGACATGAAGGAATGGACATATAACAAAGATATTAACGTGCAACGTTGTTAATGAGAAAATTATATGTATTGATATCTGTAACAAAGTAAAAACGTTTTTAACACAATGCTGCCTAACAAGAATTACATATTGCCTATGAATTAATAATGTTAAAAAGTTTAATAGGAAATATAGATATGACTTTTGTTCTAGGAGACCTGGATCTCCGGAATTTGTAGTCTCAACCTTGCAGTTATTTCTTGCTTAATGTAAATACAAGCTTATATAATAGGCTAAGTTCATATATTATAACTGCCTTGAAATATGTTTTATGATTAAACTATGTAAAGAAACTCAGCCCTGACAGTCCAGGGAAATACAATCGCATCAGGAGAAAAAGAGGTCCAAGAAGAAAAAAGGGAACAAGCCTGCCCCAAGGTATCCAGCGATATGGAGAAAAACTGCAAAGTCTTCTGCTAGGAAGGCTGATCCTGACGTTCTCCAACGGGACCTGCGAGCTTTACATCTCGACACGTTGGATGTGAAGAGAACTGAAGAACTAATATTGGAAAGTAATAGTTTAATGGAAAAATGTGATAGAGTGCTGAGTGTCTTGAATCAGGTGACTGAATTGGAGAAATTGATAGCACGCATAGGTATGACATTGAAGCATATTAGTGTAGCATGAGTGAACATGCATTCTGTTTCTCAAACTACACAGCTTCCTGTTTTTCTCTTAAGAAAACAAGTTAGCATTCTTTACCAATATGTTGAACTTTATGCGGTATGGTTTTCTGAGAAATACCTGCTATATTCTTGTTTTTCTCTTAAGAAAGCACCATGTTTTTCTGTGAAATGGCTGCTACTATTTTATCTCTAAGAAAGCAAGTTAGCACTCTGTTGACCTTTATGTTTTCTGCTGACAACGCTGCTACATTCTATTTCATTTCTAAGAAACCGAGTTAGTGCATCAAACCTCATCTTGTTTTTCTCTTAAAAAAGTGAGCTAGCGTTGTACGCTTTTCTGTGAAATGACTGCTACATTCTTGTTTTTCTCTTAAGAAAGCGGGCTAGCACTGTATGCTTTTCTGAGAAAAGACTGCTATATTCTAAGTTTTTCTCTTCAGAAAGCAAGCTGGCGCACAAAAACCGCATGATATTTTGAGCATCAAGCTAAAACCCTAGTGCCTGAAACCACAGTAGATAAAAGTATAAATACTAGGAATAAGCCAGCATTAATTTGCCATTCCTTGGGTGAAGGTCTTTTCATTTTAATTTCTTGAAAAAGGAAACCACCATTCGGATCATGGTCTAAGGCTTTTCTTTATTTTAGTTTTCTTTATATTTTGAGTTAAAGGTAATTGTAATCCTTTTGTTCTTTACTTTAATAAACCGAAGTCCATATAAAGGACGATGAGTATATTTCACTGCAAGAGTACGACTCCTTTTGTTATCATACATCTTCAGAGAAGAAAAAGGACTTCAAAGGGTTCTCGAGCCCAGAGGCAAGAAGGTTTCACTTCCTGAGAAAAGTAAGAGAAAGTAATTCTACAAGCTTTACCAGTTGCATGATAAGAGAATGGGAAACACTGGGATAAGGAATTCCAGGGAAAATATTACACTTTATAAATTCTACTTTAGTGTCCACATTTGCAGATTCTAATAATTATAACGGAATAACGATCTTATCGAACAGTCGTATGATGCCATCGGCAGTTACCAGTTACCAGAAGATTCCCGTGGTGGTTGAACGCAATGCAGTTTGCAGCTACAGACCCCGGCTCCAGTGCAAACTGCAGACTCTGCTAGATCACTCTTCTTTAAATAAAACAGGACGCTCACTCACACCTGATCATCAACCCATTGATTGCAATCACCTGCCACTAATTTCACCTTCAAATTAAACTGCTAATCCTTGAGGTTCACATACTTTTGCCACTCACAGATATGTAATATTGGATCATTTCCCTCAATAAATAAGTGACCAGGTGTAATATTTTTCTCGTTTGATTAACTGGAATCTCTTGGTCTATTTTTAGGACAGCTTGTGTAACTGTGTAAATTTGCTGTCCCTCAAAATAACTCAACACACAGCCATTAATGTCTAAACTGCTGGCAACAAAAGTGAGTACACCCCTAAGTGAAAATGTCCAAATTGGGCCCAAAGTGACAATATTTTATGTGGCCATAATTCATTTCCAGCACTGCCTTAACCCTCTTGGGCATGGAGTTCACCAGAGCTTCACAGGTTGCCACTGGAGTCCTCATCACAGAGCTGGTGGATTCCGTTTGAGGATTCCCCACAGATGCTCAATAGGAGACATGTCTGGAGACATTTTCACTTAGGGGTGTACTCACTTTTGTGAGTACACCCCTTTTTAGACATTAATGGCTGTGTGTTGAGTTATTTTGAGGGGACAGAAAATTTACACTGTTACACAAGCTGTACACTCACTACTTTACATTGTAGTAAAGTGTCATTTCTTCAGTGTTGTCACATTAAAAGATATAATCAAATATTTACAAAAATGTGAGGGGTGAACTCATTTTTGTGAGATACTGTGTGTATTGTGGCGACAGGCCGGCGACTGGCGCACAGGAAACAAAGATCGCTCCTCTCACGACTGCGAGACCGTGACTGAAGAGACCACTCCACTTCAGAGCCACTAATGTTTTGGATGGCCAGAGAGCACGTGGCGGCGGGGTGGGCCCGCAACACACCCACGGCTCGTGAATGGTGCACGGTGCGGAAGAATTACACAATCCAGCAGGTGAGGGGAGAATATAAAAGGGCGATATTCCACTCGCAAGAGGATGAGAAGGATCTCCGAGCATGTGCGCAGGTATCTGGCGTGTGTTAGGCGATTTTTGTGACATGCGCATGTCCGCTAATCGCTGTTGTGTGTTTTACTGGTTTTCAGACGAATCCGACGCGAGTGAAGGCTCCGCTCCCTGGTTGTAACCGCAAATGGCTGAGACCCTCACCGCCTGATCGCACTTCAACACACACACACACACACACACGTGCGCGTGCACCCGCACTCCCCATCACCGTCCGTCTTAAATAAAGATCCCTCCACGAACAACACTAAAACGGCTTACTGTGTGTCTGTGCTCCACCCACCGCAGGCTAAATTCCCTAAGCTGGTGGAGGATGTGGGCACTGAGAGCAAACACACCCACTTAAATACTTAAAAGAAAAACCACACATTAAAATAAATAAATTAATTAATTAAAATAAATTTTAAAATATTAATAATAATAATAATAAAAAAGAAAATTAATAATTTGAGTGGATAGAGAGATGGACACAGGGAACATGGACCCCACGCTAAAGCGTCTCATGGAGACTAGCCTCCAGCAGCAGGCCACAACACAGCAGCTCGCCCAAAGCCTGCAAGTTGCTACCCGGGAGCTGCTGGCCCTGAGAGCAGCCCAGCCATTCCGGGATCTGGTTGAGAAGCCCAGCACCTTCTCCCCGCCTGACCCCAGAAGACGACATCGAGACCTACCTAGAGACCTACCTAGAACGGGTCGCCCACCAAGAAGACTGGGGTATGGAAGCCTGGCCACGCATCCTCGGCCCGTTGCTCTCCGGAGAAGCCAGCACCGCATACTATGCCCTCTCTCCAGAGGACGCGGCGGACTACGGCGAGGTGAAGAAAGAGATCTTGGCATGGTATGGCAGAACTTCCTACCGAGCAGCAGCGGACTTCCATCGGTGGAGCTACCGACCGGGGGCCCAGCCCCGTGGTCAAATGAACACCCTCCTGCACCTCACCAAACGGTGTCTCCACCCTGACCAATGTATCACCATCGAGATGGCAGAAAAGGTGCCCATGGACCGGTTCCTGAGAGCTCTGCCGCCCCAGAGTGCCGAGCCGTGGGAATACGTGCGCCCAGAACCCGCAAGGAGCTGCTAACTGCCCTAGAACTCGCCCTGCTCCTCTTAGAGTTCGGCTGGGTTGGGCAGCGATCCCATAGCCCACCCGGAAAGGGGGCCGCCACATCGGCCCGACCACCAGCTTGCTACTGAAGGAAAAGAGGTCATCTGAAACCACCCTGCCTACGGGACACCCCAGGAGGAGTCCAGGCCGATGAAACTGGATCGGGGACGCCGAAGGAGGGTCAAGACTCCGGGCTTGCCGGAGGGGGCCCCCACACTCCAGGCCCACCGAAATCAGCCCAGCGAAGGAAGGAGACCCCAGACCGGCCGGCCTACATGGCCCTGGGCAAGAAGAACGCCCCGGCCAAAGGTAAGTCACACACACCCCCTAACCCACTCTCCTCTGTATTTCAACAGGTGAGCCGGCAGGGGAACTTCGGCTGGGAACAGAAAGAGGGCGACTGCCTGAAGCATTGCTGGGCCCAGGTGCGGCAGATTGACGGGGTCGACCAAAAGTCAGAAAACAGGCTACCCACCTCCTACTTTCTAGTCAGGGGAGGCCTGCTATACTACCGAACCTAGCGCAGAGGGGAAAACATGGACCTCCTGGTAGTCCCCAAGACCCGAACTCAAACACTGTTGCACCTGGCCCATACCTATCCAGTCGGGGGCCACCTGGGGGCCCGACACATTGGGGAAAAACTGAAGGACCACTTCACGTGGCCAGGGATGGACGCAGAGGTCCGGGCCTTTTGTCACTGGTGCCCTCAGTGTCAGAGTACCGCCCCCAGAAAGCCCCCGCTGGCGCCCCTGATCCCACTTCCCATCATCAGTGTCCCCTTCCAAAGGATCGGCAAGGACCTCGTAGGGCCGCTCCAGAAGTCCGCCCGGGGCCACAAGTACATACTCGTCATCATGGACTACGCCACCCGGTACCCCGAGGTGGTGCCACTATGCAAAGCCACCTACCGCAACATCTGGTACTCCTGTTAAGTCATGTGGGGATCCCAAAGGACATTCTGACCGACCAAGGTATGCCTTTTGTGTCCAAGCTGATGTCTGATCTGTGTCGGCTGTTACAGGTGAAACACCTCAAGACATCTGTCTACCACCCGCAAACTGATGGACTGGTCGAGAGATTCAACCAGATGCTAAAACAGATGTTACACCGGGTGGTAGACGAGGAAGGAAGGAACTGGGACCTCCGCCTTCCCTACGTGCTCTTTGTCATCCGGGAGTGCCCCCAGGCGTCCACGGGCTTCACCCCCTTCGAGCTCCTCTACGGATGGTAACCTCAAGGACTGCTGGACTTGGCCCGTGAAGTGTGGGAGGAGCAACCGTCCCCATTCCATTCGGTCATCGACTACGTGCAGGAGATGCAAGAGAATATTGACCGGGTAACCCCGATAGTTCAGGAGCACATGCAAGCCACCCAGGAAGAACAGAAACGGGTGCTCCTACTAGTGCCCAGTAGCTCCTGCAAGTTCCTGGCCTGGTGGCAAGGCCTGTACATAGTCCTCAAGCAAAAAGGCACTGTAAACTACCGCCTGCAGCAGCCCATGAAGCGAGCAGAGGAAAAACTCTACCACATGAATCTGCTGAAGAAGTGGGTAGAACCGGCGCCGGTAGTATCGACGTATGCGGCTCTGGACACAGATCACGGCAAGAGTACCTTGGTAGAATTGGGGGAAGATCTTACCCCCACATAAAGACAGGAGCTAACTGAGTTGGTGGACCAATTCTCTGATGTGTTTTCTACCTCCCCAGGAATGACATAGCTGGTCCACCACGAGATCAATACCCATCCAGGAGTAGTGGCAAGACAGCGTCCCAGAGGCCGTGTCCCAGAGGCCCGGCACAAGGCTATCGAGGAAGAAGTTGGCCGAATGCTGTGGGACCACATCAAAGGGGAGTCCAACAGCCCCTGGTCCAGCCTCATCATTGTCGTGCCGAAGCCAGACAGAAGTATGCGGCTTTGTAATGACTTCCGGAAGCTGAACCAGGTCTCCGAGTTTGATAGCTATCCCCTCCCCCGAGTGTACGACCTCGTGGAGGGACTGAGGAGTGGTTCATGTCTACCCTAGACCTAACGAAAGGCTACTGGCAAGTTGCGCTGGCACCGGACGCGAGACCGAAGACGGCCTTCAGCACGGCCACCAGTCACTGGCAGTACTGGGTTCTCCTCTTCGGGCTACACGGGGCACCCGCAACATTCCAGCGGCTGATGGACATTGTCTTGTGACCCCACCATATGTTCGCAGCCGCCTACCTAGACGACGTAGTCATCCACTCCTCCACTTGGTCGGACCACCTGTTTCACCCTGGGGGAGGTTCTGAAGAAACTCCGGAAGGCCAGGCTGACAGCCAACCCCAAGAAATGCCACCTAGGGCTGACCGAGGCACAGTACCTGGGCTACCGTATTGGCCGGGATATGCTGAAGCCACAGGCAAAGAAAATCGAGGCAGTGAAGGACTACCCCCAGCCCACATCAAAGAAACAGGTACCGGCCTTCTTGGGGTTGGCAGGGTATTACCGCAGGTAGCTTCCCCCCTCTCAGACCTTACGAAGAAGGGCCAGCCGGACCAGGTGAAATGGTCTGCGGAGGCACAGCAGGCGTTCCAAGCCCTAAAGGAGGCCCTCACCAGCACCCCACTGCTACACAACCCTGTCCATCTTAAATAAAGATCCCTCCACGAACGACACTAAAACAACCTCCTGTGTGTCTGTGCTCTGCCCACCGCGGGCTAAATTCCCTACAGTATATATATATATATATATATATATATATATATATATATATATATATATATGTAATATCTATGTTAAATATAGGTGTGCAACAATTATTGGCACCCTTTCAGTCAATACTTTGTCCCTTTGCCAAGATAACAGAGTCTTCTCCTATAACGCCTGAAGAGGTTGGAGAATACATGACAAGGGATCTGAGACCATTCATCTATGGGTTTCAAGTCAGGGGACCGGGATGGCCATGGCAGGACCTTGATTTTGTGGTCAGAATCACAGCTATATTCCTTGGTCTTACCCACTTTTATAAATGACTAAGGGAATTTGGCCTATGTGTTAAGTTCCTATTCCTACTCACCCAGGTATACTAAGAAAAATGTAAAATCTCAATGGGAATACACTTCAAATATATTTTTCTCATATGAATTTATAGGGGTGACAAAATTGTTGCACACCTATATTTAAAAAAGATATATATTTTTGGATAAACCTGTGCTGTGTTTGCAATTGTTTGATATCCAAGAGAGCAGAGTATTTTGTGAATTTTTTGAAAGACAATTTTTCACAGCCTGCTTTGCTCATATATACCAAGGGTGCCAATATTAGTGGAGGACACTGTATCCGCAAATTCTAAAAGAAAATGTCAGGGCACCTGTCCGTGATCTGAATCTCAAGAGAAAGTGGGTCATGCAGCAGGATCTTAAGCAACTACTATTATGAAATACATCTCATTGATTTTGAGGTGTTCTTCACATACTTTTGTGTGTGTGTGTGTGTGTGTGTGTGTGTGTGAAAGCATTTAATCATATCATCTGACTTTCTGTTTAGCTACATTATTAAAGGAAACAAAATGAAAAGTTTACTTTTGATTTTGCTTTGTCTCGTTCTGTTTTGTTTGTCTCTTTGTATGTGTGTGTGTGTGTGTATGTTCTGGAACATCTCAAACATCTCAATAATGTAACATAACTTGCCATGAAGGACATAAGCACTCTGATAGTCATGTTCATGATCATGCTGTACAATTAGTGATACAATTCATAAAGGAAACAAAAAACAATACATTTCTTGTATTACATCATGTATATACAGTATTCTTGAATTATATTGAAAAAAATGAAACATTATATCTATCCAACATAATGGATGTAAATATTTCATATATGATTATGTACATACAGTGCTCTCCACTAATATTGGCACCCTTGGGAAATACGAGCAATGAAGGCTATGAAAAATTGCCTTTACTGTCACCCAGGTGTACTAAATAAATGTAAAATGTCAATGGGAATAAAAATATTAAAAAATATTTTTCTCATATGAATTCATAGGGGTGCCAATAATTGTTGCACACGTATATTTAACAAAGATATTTTTTATAAACCTGTGTTGTGTAATTGTTTGATCTACATGAGAGCAGAGTATTTTTGTGAATTTTTTGAACAAAGGATCAAAAGTTTAAACAATAAAGACAATTTTTCACAGCTTTCTTTGCTCGTATTTCCCAAGGGTATTTTACATTTGTTATATGTTATATATAATTATTATTATATTTAATTATAATTATTATTATTATTGTCATTATCTTTTTATATGTATTATATATTTTTATATTATAGGCATACTAGTATAGAATAAATCTCAGTTTATATAGTAAGATAAAAGCAATTTTAAAATGTTGACAAATATAATTCCCACAACAAATTCATGCAACTTAAGAATCATTGTCATTGTTTAATGTGTTCGTGTGTTTGAGGAGGCAAACTCTACCCGCTGGATCACTGTGCCAACCTTTGTTACTAATTATTTTTTATTTACATTATTGCGTTGTTGTTGAAAATAAATATTTAAAGTTGAAACCATGGAAAACATTTGTCCTTGCTTTAAAAATGATATCAAACCAGTTTAATGATTCATGTCCTGGATTTGACTTGGATTAATGCCAAATATTCTGATCTATAACTACATGACACTTTACACCGATTGGCTGGCCAGATTGTATATAAACAAGCGCACCTGCTCTCACCAGGCACTTTCTTCAGGGAGATTCATTCTGATAACCCGATCGTAATTTGAATTTATTTCAGCTCTATCTGACGATGTATTTTGTGCTTACTGTTGTTTTGCCTCTGCTCATGCTTTCCTTCGGGGAGTGTGCAAGTGTCAACGACACACAAAGCAAAATTGCCTCCCCGTATCCCAGTACGATTTCTGTGTTGAATGGACAGAGATGGGGAACATGGGGAACTGCAGTGAAGTGTCCTTCAGGCACATACGCTACGGGCTTTAGCCTCAAGGTGAGTGCATCGCTTTTTCAGGGATGACTAACTACTAATTAGCAATTTTTGAAATGAGAATTTATAAGTATTGATAAGAAACTTAATATACTATCTAATATACAACTTCAGACTTTGTGGTATAACTACAATTTTTTTGGTACATATTTGTATAAGTGTATTAAATGGCGAAGTCGCAGTCAACAATGTATTAAACCATGTATTAAAAGAAATTTCAGTGGAGCACAGACTGTAACATTAACATTAACCATAACTGATGTGTTTAATTTGAGTAAAATTCTCAGTTTAAATGATCCTGCAAATGAATTCAATCTCATCAACAAATCATTTTAATTGGTAAAGTAGTTTTTTTTGTTTGTTGGCTTGTTTTTTTTTAGGTTGAGACAAATCAGTGGTCTGGAGATGACACAGCCCTAAATGGAATTGCCCTTCAGTGCTCTAAACCGATCGGGCTTACTGGTTATGTCGGGCCCTACACAACCATCAGGACTGATGAAGGAAGGTAAAAAACACATTGTGTATGTTCTTTCCCATGTATGAAATACTGCATATAGATAAGACATAAGGTATATATGACAATATGTACTGAATATTATATAGATATAGTTACAGGACCTACAGAAGATACAATGCGATTCAATGTGATAATTCAAAAAGAATAGAAGACCAAAGTCCATACGACTGGATCACTGAACATATGATCCATATTATCTATCACATAGATCACTGAACCAGGAGCAGTTGTATTATAGTTATAGTAGAGGAGGATGATGAGGAGGAGGAGTATTTGAAGTAGTAGTGGTGGTCGTAGTAATAGCATTAGTAGTATTAGTAGTAGTATTAATAGCAGTAACTGTTGTTTTTACAGTTGGGGAACCTGGACACAGAACATCTGGTGCCCCAGTGGAGTACTCAAATCTTTCCAGCTACGAGTGGAGAGTAATCAGGGAGTGTTTGATGACACCGCTGCTAACAACATAAGGTAATTAGTAACTCACAATAATCCACACATCTGATATTGGCTCAAAAAGTAATAAAAATCGAAGATTTCATGAAGCTGGTATTCACAAATCATTTTATCTGTAACTATAATCTGATCATGTTTTTAATTAAATAAATTGATGACTTACTGCATAAACATTGTGACAAATTTGGTCATGTCTTGTTCCTAACCTAAGTGTGTTTGATAAAGAAAAGTGACTAAAAAAATGATAACAAGGCATGTATTTATAACCAAAAATTCCAGGTTCACGTGCACCAGAGGCAATGTGTTGGAAGGCAGTGGAATGAGCTGGGGTAGCTGGGGTACCTGGAGCTCAGTTTGTGGTGGAACTGGGATTTGTGGGCTCCAAACGAAAGTGGAGCCACGTCAGGGCATATGGGATGATACATCTCTCAACGATGTCCGCTTCTATTGCTGCAGCTAAGGTACATGTTTTACCAAGTCTGGATCATAAAAGGAAAAACATTAGTGTTGTTATTCAGATGGTTGCAGAAAAAGGATATATTGTACTTACATGTATACTTATAATATATAAAGAGGATGACTGATACATGCAGCTCATTGTGATATTTGTTTTCTGTCTCACAGCATGAACTGACAGGACGATTACATGAACATGAAGAATAGCAGCTCCATATATAATCAAACTAATGATCTCTATATTTCTCATGAAATCAATTCTCTAAATAGAATATGAATCTTTCAGTAAATCACAAAAATATACTCGCTGATGATTTTGTCTCGTTTAATATCCTTTCCTATACTGTACTTTTGAATGGAAAATCAGTTTTGAATTACTTAATGCAATAAAACATGTTCATCAGCTTAACAGTTTTTCTTTTGTCTTTATTTGAAATAATTATTGTTAAACTAGAGCTTAATGCTCACAAATGTTAAGATTAGATTTAGATTCTTTTAAATATCATTTTTCCTGCAATTATATAAAAACGTAGATCAACTACCCTGTAAACAGTAATCGATGTAAATCACTGAATTACAAAATCCATTTATTAACACATTGAACTGTTAGTTATTAAACCTTTTTGCATTTCTTCTTTATTCCCAAGTTTTTGACAGCTTTATGGTTAACCATTTCCACCATTTAAAATGTCGAGCACAGTTAATCACTGGTCTCAAGCTCAGTTTGGCGACGTATTCAAACCTAACTACATTAAATGTTAATGTTAAACACATGTCAAATGCAGAGCACATCACAGCTGCCTCAAGCCACATAAAATCATGCATTTTCAAATGCATCTGCTGTTAGAGAGTGTTTTTGGTGCTCAGCACCAAAAGAGCTCAAATACTACTATGAGTTTATTCAGAAAGTCCTTTTACAGATGAATTTGGAAAGGTTCTTCCCTAAAAACAAAATAAGTGTAATGCTGTAATTTTGCTACAGGCGAAATACAGGCATTTTCTGTACAACTTATCCTTACTGAGTTGCCGGGAACCTGGAGCCTATCCCAGGCAGCATGGGGCACAGGGTGGGGTATGACACACATTCATACACTATGGACACTTTTGGACATGCCAGTCAGCCTACAATGCACGACTTTGGACTGGGGGAGGAAACCCCCGAAGCATGGAGAGAATATGCAAACTCAGCACACAGGGCCATGGCAGGAATCGAACATCAACCTAGAGGTGTGAGGCGAATCTGCTAAGGAGGTTGGCCATACATATGAGGAGCGGGCTGATATTGACCAGGCTGATAATATGGGACAGATTGTGCAGGAAAATACTGCAGGCCACCTCTTACCATAAAACCACTACCACGGCCATCTTGACCACTCCCTTGCTGCCGGTCTCGTTTTTTAGCATGACAGTCACGAGCCCAGTGGACAGGTTTCTTACAATAATGACATGATGTACCTAAACGATAGTCAGGACCGGTCAATTGGAGATGAGCACGACAGGACAGCGCCCGCGTTGGGTGTGTGGGCGGTTTAGCACGAGATTTATGAGGTACAGAAAAAAATGTGGGTTTTTTCCTCGTAGTCGTGACATACAAAGGCGGAACTTTAGTTTTACGTGGTGGTGCGTGAGGTGTCTTATCATTCACATGGAACACTTTAGGTAGTTTGTCCTTTAAATTATAATGTTTATTCCATGAGGGGAGTAGGCGAAGCCATTCCATATAACATTTTGACATATATTCATAATCCCAATCCAGATCACCTTCCCTGTCATAAATCATTCGTTTGATCTGAGCAAATACACGCGGCTCATAGGAACCACAGAGTAAAATGATTTGGAGCTGCGGCAAGCATGCCTCTGACCAGCCATATAAACAATCTAAATATGGAACCGTATATATAATAACACGGCTTCTACCGAGTCTTCTACCCAGTGTCATTCCAGGAGATGGGAGAGCTGGGCTGGATGGAGACCCTCCCATACTTGGAAAACAACACGCAAAATAACACAATAATACTAAACAATACTAATCCAACACTCTTAGACAAACCACACAGACAGTCTCGCAAATTCTACGTAATATGCTACAGCTTATAAATACAATTATTAGGCAGGCATGACATTACAGAGGATCATAGACCAGAGTACAGATTATTAACTACAGACAATCACTCAATTCTCAATTATAATTATAAATTGTACCGCAACGGTTCGGGAATACACCGCATCAGAGAAGAAAGAAAAACACTTACCCTGGTCCGCAGTAATCCCACTTCTGACACCAAATTGTTAGATTTCCAAGTAACTATTAGTTTTGTGCTGCTATGAGCTAGAAAATGTGATTTACCACAGAGAGTTCAGGCGTGCCTGGAGGAGTCTAAATGAACACACAGTGACACATGCTATTCACAGAGACTTCCCGTTTATTTCATCTAGAGCAGGAGTTTTTATACACATTGATAACAGCATTGCGTAGTAGGTGGGTTTCTACTTATGCAGGTGCAGACAGATTTAGACAAAACACACAGCACACTACGAAAATAAGTCCCCTCAAGACATAGAAAATGCATGTGTCAGCTATAATAAAAGATGGCAGTTAATCAGCTTATTCAAAGAGGTAATTAAATGAATACATACATCATAGGTATTTGATAGCACAAAGACACACAAACAGAAAATATAACCCAGTATTCCCCGTATCCAAGGTGTCTTAATACAGTTCATAATATGAGAGTACATGATATAAGTGAATTTCCTTTCAGTAACAAAGAATGCCTAAACTATGTTTAAGCTAGCTGATAAAACCCTTTAGTAGATTTAACACACACAGACTTACCTTGCTGTCCTCTCCAATGCTGAACACAGTGTTTTCATCATAGTAGGGCTCCTGGCAAGAAAAAAAAAAATCTAGACCCAAAATATTAGAAAATCTAAACCCAAGATATTTAGGCACCAAATAAAATTTTCAGGAGCCAAAATATAGTGATGTCATATGACATGATGATATCATTGTTAAACAGCTACCTCACATTGCCTTTTATTTCCCCTCTGTACTATCTGCCTTTGTTTACTCTGCCTCCCATAGTTTACACCATGTATGTCCAGATTCAAGAAGGAGATGAATGGAAGACGGGGTTCAGCACAACTTCAGGTCACTATGAGTATCAGGTCATGCCGCGTGGGGTTTATAACGCTCCCTCGGTCTTCCAATGTCTAATTAACGGCGTGTTACGGGACATGCTGGGACGCCATGTGATCGCCTACATAGACGACATTCTAATATATTCTAACTCCCGGAAGGAACATGTTCACCACATCCGCCAAGTTCTACAATGACTGCTCCGTCATCAGTTATATGTTAAAGCTGAGAAATGCGAATTTCATAGAACCACCATTCCGTTTTTGGGATACGTCATCAGCCCCGAGGGGATCTCCATGGACCAAGAAAAGGTCCAGGCAGTAGTAAACTAGCCTACACCCACGACGATCAAGGAACTACAGAGGTTTCTGGAGTTTGCAAACTTCTACAGAAGGTTTATTAGAAATTTCAGTGCCATCGCCAACCCCCTCACGTCCCTGCTAAAGGGGAAACCCAAACGTCTATCATGGAATCCAACCGCCCAAACTGCCTTCGACAAGCTCTAGAAGGCCTTCACTACTGCACCCATCATCAAACATCCGGACCCATGCAAACCGTTTATACTGGAGGTGAACGTGTCAGAGGCCGGGGTAGGAGCCATTTTATCCCAGCGATTCGGAGAGAAGCCAAAGCTCCATCCGGTGGCATTCTTCTCGCGAAAGCTTTCCCCCGCTGAGAGAAACTACGATGTGGGAAATCGTGAACTCTTGGCAATTAAGTTAGCGCTGGAGGAGTGGAGACACTGGTTAGAGGGGGATACACATCCCTGTGTCATCTTCACAGACCATAAGAACCTGGAGTACCTTCGCACTGCAAAGCGACTCACGCCCTGCCAGGCCCGATGGGCCCTGTTCTTCACTAGGTTTCACTTCACATTATCCTACAGACCAGGGTCCAAGAACATAAAAGCTGATGCCCTGTCTCGTCTTGACCACACAGAACGTGTCAACGAGCATGAGGAGTATATCATCCATCCTTCATGTATTATCAATGCGCTAGAGTGGGATCTGGACCAGGAACTAGAGGAGATTCCCCAGTCACAAGTACCTGTAAAGTGTCCCCCAAACAAACTATTTGTACCTGAAGAGTACCGCCAAGAACTCATCACCTGAGCGCACACAGTGCTCGGTACAGGGCATCCAGGGGCACAGCGCACACACCATCTCCTAAAAGAGAAGTACTGGTGGTCCAAGATGGAGGGAGATATACACAAGGTGGTGGCATCCTGTTCATCTTGCGCACAGAATAAGGTACCTCGGACCCTCCCAGCTGGGAGGCTCAAGCCCTTACCCATACCCGAACGGCCATGGTTACACATATCCGTAGACTTCGTAATGGATTTGCCAAGATCCCAAGGAAATACCACAGTTCTAGTCACAGTGGACCAGTTTTCCAAGTACGTACATTTCATTCCATTACCTGCTCTCCCCACCGCCTTCGTGACAGCCGAACTTCTCTTCCAGCGTGTTTTGACATATTTTGGCATTCCGGAGGAGATTGTCAGTGACAGGGGCCCGCAGTTTACTTCCAGAGTGTGGTCCAGCTTCATGACTAAGATGGGAGTAACAGTGAATCTCACCTCCGGATATCACCCACAAGCCAATGGACAAGTTGAACGAATCAATCAGGAACTAGGGCGATTCCTCCATACTTTCTGTGCCAATAACCGAGAGGATTGGAGCAAGTTTCCGCCATGGGCCGAGTACGCCCAGAACTCACTACGTCATTCGGCTACCAATCTCACTCCTTTCCAGTGCGTACTAGGTTACCACCCTCCACTGTTCCTGTGGAACGCGACTCCCACCGCAGCTCCTGCCGTTGACCAATGGTTTGAACGTAGCGAGAGTGTGTGGGCTGACACCCACCGACACCTGAAGGAGACCACAGACACATACAAGCGCAAAGCAGATCGCCACCACAAAGAACACCCTAATTACCAACCAGGCGATAGTGTGTGGTTGTCCACCAAGGACTTAAGACAAGCTCATAGCTGTAAAAAACTCACGCCAAGATACACTGGACCATTCAAAATCCTCAAGCGAGTCAATGAAGTCACTTACCATCTAGAACTGCCACGACACAGCCGCATCTCCCCCTCATTCCACGTATCATGTCTCAAACCTGTTATCAACGGTCCACTAGCCACAGAAGTACCATCTGAAACTCCTCCGACCCCTCTGGAAATTGATGGACAACCGGCTTACCATGTCAAGAACATCTAGACACAGGAGAGGCAAGCTGGAGTATTTAGTCGAGTGGGAGGGTTATGGACCTGAGGAACAATGCTGGGTTCCCAAGCAGGACATACCAGATCCACAGCTCACTAAAGACTTTCACGCAACGTATCCTGATCTCCCTGGTCGACGACCCCGGGGGAGGCCAAGAAAGAACCCGGCTCCCGGAGTGAGCCCTTTGGGGGGTGGGGTTCTGTCACAGCTCAGTCAGATCAGAACTCAAATTCCCAAGATGCAACACTCACTTCTCATGCACGCATGCGCTTACCATCCACGGAGTTCTGATCAGACACACCTGGCACCAATCACACATGCACACTCTCACCGCTAGTACTTAGGGATGTCATTCACTCAGAATCAATGCGAACTATACGTTCAGTCAACTCATTTCTCTGCGTTACCAAGCCGTTCTAGTTAGTTTGTCTTATCATTATCCTCGACCCTTGTTTCCGGTTACGACTACGCTCTCTGCCTGACCCCGTTTGTGTTGTTCGTCCGATTGCTTGACCTTTGCCTGTCTTACGACAACGTTTCTTGTATTTCCCGATACGACGCTCTACACCTGCCGATTCGAGGTTCGTGACATACTATGATGTATAATAATACTGTATAGTAATACTATGTATAATAATACTGGGTTAAAGAATTATCATATTATAAATTATCATACCTTGAACATATACTAATTACATATTGGCTATAAATTAATAATGTTAAAAAGTTTAATAGGAAATATAGATATGACTTTTGTTCTAGGAGACCTAGATCTCCAGAATTTGGAGTCTCAACCCTGCCGTTATTTCTTGCTTAATGTAAATACAAGCTGATACAATAGGCTAAGTTCATATATTATAATTGCCTTGAAATATGTTTTATGATTAAACTATGTAAAGAACCTCAACCCTGACAGTCCGGGGAAATACAATCACGTCAGGAGAAAAAGAGGTCCAAGGAGAAAAAAGGGAACAAGCCTGCCCCAAGGTATCCAGCGATATGGAGAAAAATGGACTGCAAAATCTTCTGCTAGGAAGGCGGATCCTGACGTTCTCCAAAGGGATCTGCGAGCTTTACAACTCGACATGCTGGATGTGAAGAGAACTGAAGAACTAATATTGGAAAGTAATAGTTTAATGGAAAAATGTGATAGAGTGCTGAGTGTCTTGAATCAGGTGGCTGAATTGGAGAAATTGATAGCACGCATAGGTATGACATTGAAGCATATTAGTGTAGCATGAGTGAACATGCATTCTGTTTCTCAAACTACACAGCTTCCTGTTTTTCTCTTAAGAAAACAAGTTAGCATTCTTTACCAATATGTTGAACTTTATGCGGTATGGTTTTCTGAGAAATACCTACTATATTCTTGTTTTTCTCTTAAGAAAGCGCCATACGCTTTTCTGTGAAATGGCTGCTACATTCTATTTTATCTCTAAGAAAGCAAGTTAGCACTCTGTTGACCTTTATGTTTTCTGCTGACAATGCTGCTACATTCTATTTCATTTCTAAGAAACTGAGCTAGTGCATCAAACCTCATCTTGTTTTTCTCTTTAAAAAGCGAACTAGCGTTCTACGCTTTTCTATGAAATGACTGCAACATTCTTGTTTTTCTCTTAAGAAATCGAGCTAGCGCTGTATGCTTTTCTGAGAAAAGACTGCTATATTCTAAGTTTTTCTCTTCAGAAAGCGAGCTGGTGCACAAAAACTGCATGATATTTTGAGCATCAAGCTTAAACCCTAGCGCCTGAAACCACACTAGGTAAAAGGTATAAATACTAGGAATAAGCCAGCATTAATTTGCCATTCCTCGGGTGAAGGTCTTTTCATTTTAATTTCTTGAAAAAGGAAACCACTATTCAGATCCTGCATGGCCTAAGGATTTTCTTTATTTTATTTTTCTTTATATTTTGAGTTAAAGGTAATTGTAATCCTTTTGTTTACTTTAATAAACCGAAGTCCATATAAAGGACGATTTGTATATTTCACTGCAAGAGTACGACTCCTTTTGTTATTATAAGTCTTCAGAGAAGAAAAAGGACTTCAAAGGTTTCTCGAGCCCAGGGGCAAGAAGGTTTCACTTCCTGAGAAAGGTAAGAGAAAGTAATTCTACAAGCTTTACCAGTTGTATGATAAGAGTAGCGGGTAGAACACAGAACACTGGGATAAGGAATTCCAGGAAAAATATTACACTTTATAAATTCTACTTTAGTGTCCACATTTGCAGATTCTGTGACAGTGATGATAATAATAATAATTGAATAACGATCTTACCGAACAGGCGTATGATGCCGTCGGCAGTTCCAGTTACCAGAAGATTCCCGTTGTGGTTGAACGCAATGCAGTTTACAGCTACAGGCCCCGGCTCCAGTGCAAACTGCAGACTCTGCTAGATCACTCTTCTTTAAATAAAACAGGACGCTCACTCACACCTGATCATCAACCCATTGATTGAAATCACCTGCCACTAATTTCACCTTCAAATTAAACTGCTAATCCTTGAGGTTCACATACTTTTGCCACTCACAGATATGTAATATTGGATCATTTCCCATATAGGACTTGTGTAAAAATTTTATTCAGATATATAGAACATTTTAAAGGGTTCACAAACTTTCAAGCACCACTGTAATTAATATATTCTCAGAAGTTTTTCCTTGCCACAGTCACCTCTGGCTTGCTCATTAGAGATAAATTCATACATTTAAAATCTATATCCTGAGTTTATATATTTCTGTAAAGCTGCTTTGGCACATTTTCCATTGTTAAAAACACTATACAAATAAAACAGAATTGAATTGTTTCAATTTCTCTGCAATGACTAATTGTCTACTACTGACATTTATGTCCTATGCAAATTTACTACTACGCACTATGTAAATAGGCTAGTTTTATGTTAGACCATGTAGGGAGCACTTTCGTGTCAGAAATGATTTCAAATACTTTACTATTCAAATGCACAGTACGTTCGCAGCCACTGTGTTATTTTTCATGACTACGATTTGTTCCAATGTTGTTAAATTTGTTGAACAAGAACACAAGCAGCAGAACGAGCCAGTATACAAGATACAAATATATATACAAATAGATTTTTTTTTTCACAAGGCATCTGGTTAAGACTCGAGGTGTGCATCAGGAATGGGATCCTGCAGGAGGCAACAGCAACAACAACAAAGTCACAACAGCGAGAGATTTTTACTTCCCTTTGGTGCACAGGAGCTCAGATATGAAGCTTGAGAGAAGAAGAATAAACATGTTAATAAACATGAACTCGAGTGAAGTTGAGGAATTTTGTTACAGGGAGTGTTACAACCTTAATAAAGCACAATCCATGTTTATAATAATATTATATAATAATAATATGAATAATACTATTAAAGGAACCAAGAAGACAACTTTTGAAGCATAATTATAATCATTAGAATGAATACTGTTACATAACATTATGTAATGCTATACACACAAAAAAAGAAATTCTTATTTTATGTCATAAAGTCCCCCTCAAAAGTATTGCAACAGCAAGGCCAATTCCACTGTTTTTGCTATATACTGAAGACATTTGGGTTTGAGATCAGAAGATGGACATGACACAATAGATCAGAATTTCATTTGCTGTATTTACATCTAGATGTGTTAAACAACACAGGGCTCAAACCTTACTAACCACACAAATCAAACAACACATCTAGATGCAAACATCAGGAAATGAAGGCTGTATTTCCAACTACTATTATGAAATACATCTCATTGATTTTGAGATGTTTTTCACATACTTTTGTGTGTGTGTGTGTGTGTGTGTGTGTGTGTGTGTGAAACCACTTAACAATGTCATCTGACTCCTCTGTTTAGCTACATTACTACAGGAAACGAAACAAAAATTTACTTTCGATTGAGCTTTTCCTTGTTCTCTTTTGTTTGTCTTTTGTGTGTGTGTGTGTGTGTGTGTGTGTGTGTGTGTGTGTGTGTGTGTGTGTGTGTGTGTTCTGGAATGTCTCCAACATCTCAGTAATATCACATAACTTGTCATGAAGGACATAAGCACTCTGATAGTCATTTTCATGATCATGCTGTACAATTAGTGATACAATTCATTAAAGGAAAAAGATACATTTCTTGCATTACATCATGTATATACAGTATTCTTGAATAATATTGAAAAAGAAAAGAAACATTATATCTATCCAACATAATGGATGTAAATATTTCATATATGATTATGTACATACAATGCTCTCCACTAATATTGGCACTCTTGGCAAATACGAGCAAAGAAGGCTATGAAAAATTGTCTTTACTGTCACCCAGGTGTACTAAAAAAATGTAAAATGTCAATGGGAATATACTTCAAAAATATTTTTCTCATATGAATTCATAGGGGTGCCAATAATTGTTGCACACCTATATTTACCAAAGATTTTTTTATTTTTATAAATCTGTGCAATTGTTTGATCTACATGACAGCAGAGAATTTTTGTGAATTTTTTGAACAAATGATCAACTGTTTAAACAATAAAGACAATTTTTCACAGCCTTCTTTGCTCATATTTCCCAAGGGTATTTTACATTTGTTATACGTTATATATAATATATAATTATTATTATTATTATTGTCATTATCTTTTTATATGTATTATATATTTTTATATTATAGGCATACTAGTATATAATAAATCTCAGTTTATATAGTAAGATAAAAGCCATTTTAAAACGTTGACAAATATAATTCACACAATAAATTCATGCAACTTAAGAATCATTGTCATTGTTTAATGTGTTTGTGTGGTTGAGGAGGCAAACTCTACCCGCTGGATCACTGTGCCAACCTTTCTTACTAATTATTTATTATTTACATTATTGCGTTGTTGTTGAAAATAAATATTTAAAGTTGAAACCATGGAAAACATTTGTCCTTGCTTTAAAAATGATATCAAAAAAGTTTAATGATTCATGTCCTGGATTCGCCTTGGATAACCCCAAATATTCTGATCTATAATTACATGACACTTTACACCTATCGGCTGGCCAGAGTGTATATAAACAGGTGCACCTGCTCTCACCAGGCACTTTCTTCAGGGAGATTCATTCTGATAACCCGATCGTAGTTTGAGTTTATTTTCAGCTCTATCTGACGATGTATTTTGTGCTTACTGTTGTTTTGCCTGTGCTCATGCTTTCCTTCGGGGAGTGTGCAAGTGTCAACGACACACAAAGCAAAATTGCCTCCCCGTATCCCAGTACGATTTCTGTGTTGAATGGACAGGTATGGGGAACATGGGGAACTGCAGTGAAGTGTCCTTCAGGCACATACGCTACAGGCTTTAGCCTCAAGGTGAGTGCATCGCTTTTTCAGGGATGACTAATTAGCAATTTTTGGAATGAGAATTTATAAGTCTTGATAAGAAACTTAATATACTATCTAATATACAACTTCAGACTTTGTGGTATAACAACAATTTTTTTGGTACATATTTGTACAAGCGTATTAAATGGCGAAGTCACAGTCAACAATGTATTAAACCATGTATTAAAATAAATTTCAGTGGAGCACAGACTGTAACATTAACATTAACCATAACTGATGTGTGTAATTTGAATAAAATTCTCAGTTTAAATGATTCTGCAAATGAATTCAATCTCATCTACAAATCATTTTAATTGGTAAAGTATTTTTTTTTTGTTGTTGGCTTGTTTTTTTAGGTTCTGACAAATCAGGGGTTTTGGGATGACACAGCCCTAAATGGAATTGCCCTTCAGTGCTCTAAACCGATCGGGCTTACTGGTTATGTCGAGGACTACACAACCATCAGGACTGATGAAGGAAGGTAAAAAACACATTGTGTATGTTCTTTCCCATGTATGAAATACTGCATATAGATAAGACATAAGGTATATATGACAATATGTACTGAATATTATATAGATATATTTACAGGACCTACAGAAGATACAATGCGATTCAATGTCATAATTCAAAAGTCAGAATAGAAGACCAAATTCCATACGATTGGATCACTGAACATATGATCCATATTATCTATCACATAGATCACTGAACCAGGAGTTGTTGTATTATAGTAGTAGTAGTAGTAGTAGCAGTAATAGTAGTAAGAGGAGGAGGAGTATTTGAAGTCGTAGTGGTAGTAGTAGTAGAAGTAGTAATAGCATTAGTAGTATTAGTAGTAGTATTAGTAGTAGTAAAAGGAGGAGGAGGAGGAGTATTTGAAGTAGTAGTAGTAGTAGTAATAGCATTAGTAGTATTAGTAGCAGTAACTGTTGTTTTTACAGTTGGGGAACCTGGACAGAGAACATCTGGTGCCCCAGTGGAGTACTCAAATCTTTCCAGCTGCGCGTGGAGAGTTATCAGGGAGTGTTTCGAGATGACACCGCTGCTAACAACATAAGGTAATTAGTAACTCACAATAATCCACACATCTGATATTGTCTCAAAAAAGTAATAAAAAGCTAAGATTTGATGAAGCTGGTATTCACAAATCATTTTATCTGTAACTATAATCTGATCATGTTTTTAATTAAATAAATTGATGACTTACTGCATAAACATTGTGACAAATTTGGTCATGTCTTTGTCATGTCACAAAGATGGATGACCGAAGCAACGCAGATTTCAAACATTGAATAAACAAACAGACAAAAAAAAAAGACACAATAACACGAGGCAAAATACTGTGGCAAAACTAAACATTGACGCATGGACAAAAGCATGGATAGACAATACATAAGACGAGGAAGCAGTACAAACAGTGGCTATATATATATATATATATATATATATATATATATATATATATATATATATATGTGTGCTCTTTAAACATGATACAGGTGCAGGTGGTCATGTGACAATGATGTAATATGGTGCAGTGGCTGTTGGGAAATGAAGTCCAGAGTTCCCTCCTTGATATATGACAGTCTTGTTCCTAACCTAAGTGTGTTTGATAAAGAAAAGTGACTAAAAAATGATAACAAGGCATGTATTGATAACAAAAATTCCAGATTCACGTGCACCGGAGGCAATGTGTTGGAAGGCAGTGGAATGACCTGGGGTAGCTGGGGTACCTGGAGCTCAGATTGTGATGGAACTGGGATTTGTGGGATCCAAACAAAAGTGGACCCACCTCAGGGCATATGGGATGATACATCTCTCAACGATGTCCGCTTCTATTGCTGCAGCTAAGGTACATGTTTTACCTGGAGTCTGGATTATAAAAGGAAAAACATTAGTGTTGTTATTCAGATGGTTTCAGAAAAAGGAAATATTGTACTTACATGTATACTTATAATATTTAAAGAGGATGACTGATACATGCAGCTCATTGTGATGTTTGTTTTCTGTCTCACAGCATGAACTGACAAGAGGAGAACATGAACATGAAGAATAGCAGCTCCATATATAATCAAACTAATGATCTCTATATTTCTCATGAAATCAGTTCTCTAAATAGAATATGAATCTTTCAGTAATCACAAAAATATACTCGCTGATGATTTTGTCTCGTTTAATATCCTTTCCTATACTGTACTTTTGAATGGAAAATCAGTTTTGAATTACTTAATGCAATAAAACATGTTCATCAGCTTAACAGTTTTTCTTTTGTCTTTTTTCAAAATAATTATTGTTCTTGTTAAACTAGAGCTTAACAACACTGAGTCGTATGTTCACAAATGTTAAGACTAGATTTAGATTCTTCTAAATATCATTTTTCCTGCAATTATATAAAAACGTAGATCAACTACCCTGTAAACAGTAATCAATGCAAATCATTGAATTACAAAATCCATTTATTAACACATTGAACTGTTAGTTATTAAACCTGTTTGCATTTCTTCTTTATTCCCAAGTTTTTGACAGCTTTATGGTTAACCATTTCCACCATTTAAAATGTCGAGCACAGTTAATCACTGGTCTCAAGCCCAGTTTGACGACGTATTCAAACCTAACTACATTAAATGTTAATGTTAAACACATGTCAAATGCAGAGCACATCGCAGCTGCCTCAAGCCACATAAAATCATGCATTTTCAAATGCATCTGCTGTTAGAGAGTGTTTTTGGTGCTCAGCACCAAAAGAGCTCAAATACTACTATGAGTTTATTCAGAAAGTCCTGTTACAGATGAATTCGGAAAGGTTCTTCCCTAAAAACAAAATAAGTGTAATGCTGTAATTTTGCTACAGGCAAAATACAGGCATTTTCTGTACCACTTATCCTTACTGAGTTGCCGGGAACCTGGAGCCTATCCCAGGCAGCATGGGGCACAGGGTGGGGTATCACACACATTCATACACTATGGACACTTTTGGACATGCCAGTCAGCCTACAATGCACGACTTTGGACTGGGGGAGTAAACCCCCGAAGCATGGAGAGAATATGCAAACTCAGCACACAGGGCCATGGCAGGAATCGAACACCAAGCTAGAGGTGTGAGGCGAATCTGCTAAGGAGGTTGGCCATGCATATGAGGAGCGGGCTGATATTGACCAGGCTGATAATATGGGACAGATTGTGCAGGAAAATACTGCAGGCGACCTCTTACCATAAAACCATGACCACGGCCACCTTGACCTCTCCCTTGCTGCCGGTCTCGTTTTTTAGCATGACAGTCACGAGCCCAGTGGACAGGTTTCTTACAATAATGACATGATGTACCTAAATGATAATCAGGACCGGTCAATTGGAGATGAGCACGACAGGACACCGCCCACGCTGGGTGTGTGGGCGGTTTAGCACGAGATTTAGTTTAGTTTTACATGGTGGTGCGTGAGGTGTCTTATCATTCACATGGAACATTTTAGGCAGTTTGTCCTTTAAATTATAATGTTTATTCCATAAGGAGAGTAGGCGAAGCCATTCCATATAACATTTTGACATATATTCATAATCCCAATCCGGATCACCTTCCCCGTCATAAATCATTCGTTTGATCTGAGCAAATACACGTGGCTCATAGGAACCACGGAGTAAAATGATTTGGAGCTGCGGCAAGCATGCCTCTGACCAGCCATATAAACAATCTAAATATGGAACCGTATATATAATAACACGGCTTCTACCCAGTCTTCTACCCAGTGTCATTCCAGGAGACGGGAGAGCTGGGCTGGATGGAGACCCTCCCATACTTGGAAAACAACACGCAAAATAACACAATAATACTAAACAATACTAATACAACACTCTTAGACAAACCACACAGACAGTCTCGCAAATTCTACGTAATATACTACAGCTTATAAATACAATTATTAGGCAGGCATGACGTTACAGAGGATCAAAGACCAGAGTATAGATTATTAACTACAGACAATCACTCAATTCTCAATTATAATTATAAATTGTACCACAACGGTTCGGGAATACACCGCATCAGAGAAGAAAGAAAAACACTTACCCTGGTCCGGAGTAATCCCACTTCTGACACCAAATTGTTAGATTTCCAAGTATCTCAGGAATCTCTGTCTTCAGATCTCCGTCAGCCCTTTCAGCCTGATATTTCTATTAACTTTTAGTTCTGTGCTGCTATGACCTAGAAAGTGTGATTTACCACAGAGAGTTCAGGCGCGCCTGGAGGAGTCTAAATGAACACACAGTGACACATGCTATTCACAGTGACTTCCTGTTTATTTCGTCTAGAGCAGGAGTTTTCATACACATTGATAACAGCATTGCGTAGTAGGTGGGTTTCTACTTATGCAGGTGCAGACAGATTTAGACAAAACACACAGCACACTATGAAAATAAGTCCCCTCAAGATATAGAAAATACATGTGTCAGCTATAATAAAAGATGGCAGTTGATCAGCTTATTCAAAGAGGTAATTAAATGAATACATTCATCATAGGTATTTGATAGCACAAAGACACACAAACAGAAAATATAACCCAGTATCCCCCTTATCCAAGGTGTCTTAATACAGTTCATAATATGAGAGTACATGATATAAGTGAATTTCCTTTCAGTAACAAAGAAGGCCTAAACTATGTTTAAGCTAGCTGATAAAACCCTTTAGTAGATTTAACACACACAGACTTACCTTGCCGTCCTCTCCAATGCTGAACACAGTGTTTTCATCATAGCAGGGCTCCAGGCAAGAAGAAGAAAAAAAAAATCTAGGAGCCATTGGCTCCTAAACCCAAAATATTTAGGCACCAAATAAAAATTTCAGGAGCCAAAATATAGTGATGTCATATGACATGATGATATCATTGTTAAACGGCTACCTCACACTGCCTTTTATTTCCCCTCTGTACTATCTGCCTTTGTTTACTCTGCCTCCCATAGTTTACACCATGTATTCTTTACATACACAATATGTGCAATGTTCAGTATATCGTATTGAATCGTTACCGTAAATACTTAAATGTCCAGTCATTTGTTTCTTTTTTCACTTTTTTATTCAACTATGTACAGTTAGTTGTTTCCTGCTTATTCAGGCTCGGAGTCATGTAGGTTGCATTGAATTTTATTTTCAATTGCCTTATCTCTTTTTCTGCGACTTTATCACTAGCACGTTGCACTGCTTTCCCGGTTGGTGTGGCACGAGGGTCAGACCTAGCAATGACACAATCCCTGGCGTTCTTATGTTTTTTACTGTCACCATGCTTCTTCATGGTTTCTTTTTTAAAATGAGTCGAACCAGTCATGAACTCTGTTTTACTAGCAATATCTTGCCTGCTTTAGCATAAAAGGTGCAGTACATTTTGCCATTGTCATAACGAACTCTTGTAGCCAAGCTGATTTAAACGGTCTTCTCGGGATGGGAGCCGCAGGGAAGGGAGAAGAAGACTCGACTCGCTGCTCTTGGCTGTCATCATATGTAAAAGATTGCACACCGATTGAAACGGGCTGGGATGACTCAAATGTCACTTGAGAATTTTCACTGGTCGAGTTGGTCTCAACATCGTCGGCATCTGATGTAGAGGAGGCAGGGTTTGGACGGGCAGGGAATGAGAAAATGTCTGATATTTTTCGTTTGCGCATTTTGTTTTCTTGTCAGCTGGCTAATGTTAGTTAACTACACAGTTAGCTAGCCTACATATAACGTATAAATTCAAATTCCATTCCAACAAACTAAACCACATCAAACTAAATTAAACACCTTTACTAAAGTTAACACTTCCAACTTTTTAACCCAATAAACGTGACGTTAAACCTGTTTCTGTTCATCTATACAGCCGACGCTTCAACCCCTGCAGGACAAGAGTGCAGAGTTTATTTATTGGAAACCATAGAGGAGTGCATGTGATAGGGCAGGTAGATGCAGGCACAAGAGGAGATGAGAATTCAGTAGCCTAACACAACAAGACATTTCTATTTAATTTGTTTTTAAATTTTGTTTGTGGGTAACGGTGGCCACTGGCGACTGGCAGAAAAAACATGGTCGCAAAATTAGAAAGTTAGTCGCATTGGAGACCATTTTAGTCACCATCTGGAACCCTGCATAGCTGAACTCAACACTGTAAACTTCACCATCATGAGCCTTCCAACTCATAACACTTTCATACCTCTGCATGTCTGCACGGTAGGACAGATGAGATGTGTGATGACATGAAGGAATGGACATATAACAAAGATATTAACGTGCAACGTTGTTAATGAGAAAATTATATGTATTGATATCTGTAACAAAGTAAAAACGTTTTTAACACAATGCTGCCTAACAAGAATTACATATTGCCTATGAATTAATAATGTTAAAAAGTTTAATAGGAAATATAGATATGACTTTTGTTCTAGGAGACCTGGATCTCCGGAATTTGTAGTCTCAACCTTGCAGTTATTTCTTGCTTAATGTAAATACAAGCTTATATAATAGGCTAAGTTCATATATTATAACTGCCTTGAAATATGTTTTATGATTAAACTATGTAAAGAAACTCAGCCCTGACAGTCCAGGGAAATACAATCGCATCAGGAGAAAAAGAGGTCCAAGAAGAAAAAAGGGAACAAGCCTGCCCCAAGGTATCCAGCGATATGGAGAAAAACTGCAAAGTCTTCTGCTAGGAAGGCTGATCCTGACGTTCTCCAACGGGACCTGCGAGCTTTACATCTCGACACGTTGGATGTGAAGAGAACTGAAGAACTAATATTGGAAAGTAATAGTTTAATGGAAAAATGTGATAGAGTGCTGAGTGTCTTGAATCAGGTGACTGAATTGGAGAAATTGATAGCACGCATAGGTATGACATTGAAGCATATTAGTGTAGCATGAGTGAACATGCATTCTGTTTCTCAAACTACACAGCTTCCTGTTTTTCTCTTAAGAAAACAAGTTAGCATTCTTTACCAATATGTTGAACTTTATGCGGTATGGTTTTCTGAGAAATACCTGCTATATTCTTGTTTTTCTCTTAAGAAAGCACCATGTTTTTCTGTGAAATGGCTGCTACTATTTTATCTCTAAGAAAGCAAGTTAGCACTCTGTTGACCTTTATGTTTTCTGCTGACAACGCTGCTACATTCTATTTCATTTCTAAGAAACCGAGTTAGTGCATCAAACCTCATCTTGTTTTTCTCTTAAAAAAGTGAGCTAGCGTTGTACGCTTTTCTGTGAAATGACTGCTACATTCTTGTTTTTCTCTTAAGAAAGCGGGCTAGCACTGTATGCTTTTCTGAGAAAAGACTGCTATATTCTAAGTTTTTCTCTTCAGAAAGCAAGCTGGCGCACAAAAACCGCATGATATTTTGAGCATCAAGCTAAAACCCTAGTGCCTGAAACCACAGTAGATAAAAGTATAAATACTAGGAATAAGCCAGCATTAATTTGCCATTCCTTGGGTGAAGGTCTTTTCATTTTAATTTCTTGAAAAAGGAAACCACCATTCGGATCATGGTCTAAGGCTTTTCTTTATTTTAGTTTTCTTTATATTTTGAGTTAAAGGTAATTGTAATCCTTTTGTTCTTTACTTTAATAAACCGAAGTCCATATAAAGGACGATTAGTATATTTCACTGCAAGAGTACGACTCCTTTTGTTATCATACATCTTCAGAGAAGAAAAAGGACTTCAAAGGGTTCTCGAGCCCAGAGGCAAGAAGGTTTCACTTCCTGAGAAAAGTAAGAGAAAGTAATTCTACAAGCTTTACCAGTTGTATGATAAGAGAATGGGAAACACTGGGATAAGGAATTCCAGGGAAAATATTACACTTTATAAATTCTACTTTAGTGTCCACATTTGCAGATTCTAATAATTATAACGGAATAACGATCTTATCGAACAGTCGTATGATGCCATCGGCAGCTCCAGTTACCAGAAGATTCCCGTGGTGGTTGAACGCAATGCAGTTTGCAGCTACAGACCCCGGCTCCAGTGCAAACTGCAGACTCTGCTAGATCACTCTTCTTTAAATAAAACAGGACGCTCACTCACACCTGATCATCAACCCATTGATTGCAATCACCTGCCACTAATTTCACCTTCAAATTAAACTGCTAATCCTTGAGGTTCACATACTTTTGCCACTCACAGATATGTAATATTGGATCATTTCCCTCAATAAATAAGTGACCAGGTGTAATATTTTTCTCGTTTGATTAACTGGAATCTCTTGGTCTATTTTTAGGACAGCTTGTGTAACGGTGTAAATTTGCTGTCCCTCAAAATAACTCAACACACAGCCATTAATGTCTAAACTGCTGGCAACAAAAGTGAGTACACCCCTAAGTGAAAATGTCCAAATTGGGCCCAAAGTGACAATATTTTGTGTGGCCATAATTCATTTCCAGCACTGCCTTAACCCTCTTGGGCATGGAGTTCACCAGAGCTTCACAGGTTGCCACTGGAGTCCTCATCACAGAGCTGGTGGATTCCGTTTGAGGATTCCCCACAGATGCTCAATAGGAGACATGTCTGGAGACATTTTCACTTAGGGGTGTACTCACTTTTGTGAGTACACCCCTTTTTAGACATTAATGGCTGTGTGTTGAGTTATTTTGAGGGGACAGAAAATTTACACTGTTACACAAGCTGTACACTCACTACTTTACATTGTAGTAAAGTGTCATTTCTTCAGTGTTGTCACATTAAAAGATATAATCAAATATTTACAAAAATGTGAGGGGTGAACTCATTTTTGTGAGATACTGTGTGTATTGTGGCGACAGGCCGGCGGCTGGCGCACAGGAAACAAAGATCGCTCCTCTCACGACTGCGAGACCGTGACTGAAGAGACCGCTCCACTTCAGAGCCACTAATGTTTTGGATGGCCAGAGAGCACGTGGCGGCGGGGTGGGCCCGCAACACACCCACGGCTCGTGAATGGTGCACGGTGCGGAAGAATTACACAATCCAGCAGGTGAGGGGAGAATATAAAAGGGCGATATTCCACTCGCAAGAGGATGAGAAGGATCTCCGAGCATGTGCGCAGGTATCTGGCGTGTGTTAGGCGATTTTTGTGACATGTGCATGTCCGCTAATCGCTGTTGTGTGTTTTACTGGTTTTCAGACGAATCCGACGCGAGTGAAGGCTCCGCCCCCTGGTTGTAACCGCAAATGGCTGAGACCCTCACCGCCTGATCGCACTTCAACACACACACACACACACATGTGCGCGTGCACCCGCACTCCCCATTACCGTCCGTCTTAAATAAAGATCCCTCCACGAACAACACTAAAACGGCCTACTGTGTGTCTGTGCTCCACCCACCGCAGGCTAAATTCCCTAAACTGGTGGAGGATGTGGGCACTGAGCGCAGACACACCCACTTAAATACTTAAAAGAAAAACCACACATTAAAATTAATTAATTAATTAATTAAAATAAAATTTAAAATATTAATAATAATAATAATAAAAAAGAAAATTAATAATTTGAGTGGATAGAGAGATGGACACAGGGAACATGGACCCCACGCTAAAGCGTCTCATGGAGACTAGCCTCCAGAAGCAGGCCACAACACAGCAGCTCGCCCAAAGCCTGCAAGTTGCTACCCGGGAGCTGCTGGCCCTGAGAGCGGCCCAGCCATTCCGGGATCTGGCTGAGAAGCCCAGCACCTTCTCCCCGCCTGATCCCCAGAAGACGACATTGAGACCTACCTAGAGACCTTCGAACGGGTCGCCCACCAAGAAGACTGGGGCATGGAAGCCTGGCCACGCATCCTCGGCCCGTTGCTCTCCGGAGAAGCCAGCACCGCATACTATGCCCTCTCTCCGGAGGACGCGGCGGACTACGGCGAGGTGAAGAAAGAGATCTTGGCATGGTATGGCAGAACTTCCTACCGAGCAGCAGCGGACTTCCATCGGTGGAGCTACCGACTGGGGGCCCAGTCCCATGGTCAAATGAACACCCTCCTGCACCTCACCAAACGGTGTCTCCACCCTGACCAATGTATCGCCATCGAGATGGCAGAAAAGGTGCCCATGGACCGGTTCCTGAGAGCTCTGCCGCCCCAGAGTGCCGAGCCGTGGGAATACGTGCGCCCGGAACCCGCAAGGAGCTGCTAACTGCCCTAGAACTCGCCCTGCTCCTCTTAGAGTTCGGCTGGGTTGGGCAGCGATCCCATAGCCCGCCCGGAAAGGGGGCCGCCACATCGGCCCGACCACCAGCTTGCTACTGAAGGAAAAGAGGTCATCTGAAACCACCCTGCCTACGGGACGCCCCAGGAGGAGTCCAGGCCGATGAAACTGGATCGGGGGACGCCAAAGGAGGGTCAAGACTCCGGGCTTGCCGGAGGGGGCCCCCACACTCCAGACCCACCGAAATCAGCCCAGCGAAGGAAGGAGACCCCAGACCGGCCGGCCTACATGGCCCTGGGCAAGAAGAACGCCCTGGCCGAAGGTAAGTCACACACACCCCCTAACCCACTCTCCTCTGTATTTCAACAGGTGAGCCGGCAGGGGAACTTCGGCCGGGAACAGAAAGAGGGCGACTGCCTGAAGCATTGCTGGGCCCAGGTGCGGCAGATTGACGGGGTCGACCAAAACCCAGAAAACAGGCTACCCACCTCCTACTTTCTAGTCAGGGGAGGCCTGCTATACTACCGAACCCAGCGCAGAGGGGAAAACATGGACCTCCTGGTAGTCCCCAAGACCCGAACTCAAACACTGTTGCACCTGGCCCATACCTATCCAGTCGGGGGCCACCTGGGGGCCCGACACATTGGGGAAAAACTGAAGGACCACTTCACGTGGCCAGGGATGGACGCAGAGGTCCGGGCCTTTTGTCACTGGTGCCCTCAGTGTCAGAGTACCGCCCCCAGGAAGCCCCGCTGGCGCCCCTGATCCCACTTCCCATCATCAGTGTCCCCTTCCAAAGGATCGGCAAGGACCTCGTAGGGCCGCTCCCCAAGTCCGCCCGGGGCCACGAGTACATACTCGTCATCATGGACTACGCCACCCGGTACCCCAAGGTGGTGCCACTATGCAAAGCCACCTACCGCAACATCTGGTACTCCTGTTAAGTCCTGTGGGGATCCCAAAGGACATTCTGACCGACCAAGGTATGCCTTTTGTGTCCAAGCTGATGTCTGATCTGTGTCAGCTGTTACAGGTGAAACACCTCAAGACATCTGTCTACCACCCGCAAACTGATGGACTGGTCGAGAGATTCAACCAGATGCTAAAACAGATGTTACACCGGGTGGTAGACGAGGAAGGAAGGAACTGGGACCTCCGCCTTCCCTACGTGCTCTTCGTCATCCGGGAGTGCCCCCAGGCGTCCACGGGCTTCACCCCCTTCGAGCTCCTCTACGGATGGTAACCTCGAGGACTGCTGGACGTGGCCCGTGAAGTGTGGGAGGAGCAACCGTCCCCATTCCATTCGGTCATCGACTACGTGCAGGAGATGCAATAGAATATTGACCGGGTAACCCCGATAGTTCAGGAGCACATGCAAGCCACCCAGGAAGAACAGAAACGGGTGCTCCTACTAGTGCCCAGTAGCTCCTGCAAGTTCCTGGCCCGGTGGCAAGGCCTGTACATAGTCCTCAAGCGAAAAGGCACTGTAAACTACCGCCTGCAGCAGCCCGTTAAGCGAGCAGAGGAAAAACTCTACCACATGAATCTGCTGAAGAAGTGGGTAGAACCGGCGCCAGTAGTATCGACGTATGCGGCTCTGGACACAGATCACGGCAAGAGTACCTTGGTAGAATTGGGGGAAGATCTTACCCCCACACAAAGACAGGAGCTAACTGAGTTGGTGGACCAATTTTCTGAT
The DNA here is from genome assembly GCF_001660625.3 of Ictalurus punctatus. Taxonomy (NCBI): domain Eukaryota; kingdom Metazoa; phylum Chordata; class Actinopteri; order Siluriformes; family Ictaluridae; genus Ictalurus; species Ictalurus punctatus. The sequence goes on along the minus strand of NC_030433.2, from coordinate 2,860,764 downwards.
GTGTTTTCTACCTCCCCAGGAATGACATAGCTGGTCCACCACGAGATCAATACCCATCCAGGAGTAGTGGCAAGACAGTGTCCCAGAGGCCGTGTCCCAGAGGCCCGGTGCAAGGCTATCGAGGAAGAAGTTGCCCGAATGCTGTGGGACCACATCATAGGGGAGTCCAACAGCCCCTGGTCCAGCCTCATCATTGTCATGCCGAAGCCAGACGGAAGTATGCGGCTTTGTAATGACTTCCGGAAGCTGAATCAGGTCTCCGAGTTTGATAGCTATCCCCTCCCCCGAGTGTACGACCTCGTGGAGGGACTGAGGAGTGGTTCATGTCTACCCTAGACCTAACGAAAGGCTACTGGCAAGTTGCACTGGCACCGGACGCGAGACCGAAGACGGCCTTCAGCACGGCCACCAGTCACTGGCAGTACTGGGTTCTCCTCTTCGGGCTACACGGGGCACCCGCAACATTCCAGCGGCTGATGGACATTGTCTTGCGACCCCACCATATGTTCGCAGCCGCCTACCTAGACGACGTAGTCATCCACTCCTCCACTTGGTCGGACCACCTGTTTCACCCTGGGGGAGGTTCTGAAGAAATTCCGGAAGGCCAGGCTGACAGCCAACCCCAAGAAATGCCACCTAGGGCTGACCGAGGCACAGTACCTGGGCTACCGTATTGGCCGGGATATGCTGAAGCCACAGGCGAAGAAAATCGAGGCAGTGAAGGACTACCCCCGGCCCACATCAAAGAAACAGGTACGGGCCTTCTTGGGGTTGGCAGGGTATTACCGCAGGTAGCTTCCCCCCTCTCAGACCTTACGAAGAAGGGCCAGCCGGACCAGGTGAAATGGTCTGCGGAGGCAGAGCAGGCGTTCCAAGCCCTAAAGGAGGCCCTCACCAGCACCCCACTGCTACACAACCCTGTCCATCTTAAATAAAGATCCCTCCATGAACGACACTAAAACAGCCTCCTGTGTGTCTGTGCTCTGCCCACCGCGGGCTAAATTCCCTACAGTATATATATATATATATATATATATATATAATATCTATGTTAAATATAGGTGTGCAACAATTATTGGCACCCTTTTAGTCAATACTTTGTCCCTTTGCCAAGATAACAGAGTCTTCTCCTATAACGCCTGAAGAGGTTGGAGAATACATGACAAGGGATCTGAGACCATTCATCTATGGGTTTCAAGTCAGGGGACTGGGATGGCCATGGCAGGACCTTGATTTTGTGGTCAGTATCACAGCTATATTCCTTGGTCTTACCCACTGTTATAAATGACTAAGGGAATTTGGCCTATGTGTTAAGTTCCTACTCCTACTCACCCAGGTATACTAAGAAAAATGTAAAATCTCAATGGGAATACACTTCAAATATATTTTTCTCATATGAATTTATAGGGGTGACAAAATTGTTGCACACCTATATTTAAAAAAGATATATATTTTTGGATAAACCTGTGTTGTGTTTGCAATTGTTTGATATCCAAGAGAGCAGAGTATTTTGTGAATTTTTTGAAAGACAATTTTTCACAGCCTGCTTTGCTCATATATACCAAGGGTGCCAATATTAGTGGAGGACACTGTATCCGCAAATTCTAAAAGAAAATGTCAGGGCACCTGTCCGTGATCTGAATCTCAAGAGAAAGTGGGTCATGCAGCAGGATCTTAAGCAACTACTATTAGGAAATACATCTCATTGATTTTGAGGTGTTCTTCACATACTTTTGTGTGTGTGTGTGTGTGTGTGTGTGTGTGTGTGTGTGTGTGTGTGTGTGAAAGCATTTAATCATATCATCTGACTTTCTGTTTAGCTACATTATTAAAGGAAACAAAATGAAAAGTTTACTTTTGATTTTGCTTCGTCTCATTCTGTTTTGTTTGTCTCTTTGTATGTGTGTGTGTGTATGTTCTGGAACATCTCAAACATCTCAATAATGTAACATAACTTGTCATGACGGACATAAGCACTCTGATAGTCATTTTCTTGATCATGCTGTACAATTAGTGATACAATTCATTAAAGGAAATAAAAAACAATACATTTCTTGTATTACATCATGATGTAATAAAATTAAACATTATATCTATCCAACATAATGGATGTAAATATTTCATATATGATTATGTACATACAGTGCTCTCCACTAATATTGGCACCCTTGGCAAATACGAGCAATGAAGGCTATGAAAAATTGCTTTTACTGTCACCCAGGTGTACTAAAAAAATTTAAAATGTCAATGGGAATATACTTCAAAAATATTTTTCTCATATGAATTCATAGGGGTGCCAATAATTGTTGCACACGTATATTTAACAAAGATTTATTTTTTTTATAAACCTGTGTTGTGTAATTGTTTGATCTCCATGACAGCAGAGTATTTTTGTGAATTTTTTGAACAAAGGATCAAAAGTTTAAACAATAAAGACAATTTTTCACAGCCTTCTTTGCTCATATTTCCCAAGGGTATTTTACATTTGTTATACGTTATATATAATTATTATTATATTTAATTATTATTATTATTGTCATTATCTTTTTATATGTATTATATATTTTTATATTATAGGCATACTAGTATAGAATAAATCTCAGTTTATATAGTAAGATAAAAGCAATTTTAAAACATTGACAAATATAATTCACAATAAATTCATGCAAATTAAGAATCATTGTCATTGTTTAATGCGTTCGTGTGTTTGAGGAGGCAAACTCTACCCGCTGGATCACTGTGCCAACCTTTCTTACTAATTATTTATTATTTACATTATTGCGTTGTTGTTGAAAATAAATATTTAAAGTTGAAACCATGGAAAACATTTGTCCTTGCTTTAAAAATGATATCAAACCAGTTTAATGATTCATGTCCTGGATTTGACTTGGATTAATGCCAAATATTCTGATCTATAATTACATGACACTTTACACCGATTGGCTGGCCAGATTGTATATAAACAAGCACACCTGCTCTCACCAGACACTTTCTTCAGGGAGATTCATTCTAATAACCCGATCGTAGTTTGAGTTTATTTTCAGCTCTATCTGACAATGTATTTTGTGCTTACTGTTGTTTTGCCTCTGCTCATGCTTTCCTTCGGGGAGTGTGCAAGTGTCAACGACACACAAAGCAAAATTGCCTCCCCGTATCCCAGTACGATTTCCGTGTTGAATGGACAGGTATGGGGAACATGGGGAACTGCAGTGAAGTGTCCTTCAGGCACATACGCTACGGGCTTTAGCCTCAAGGTGAGTGCATCGCTTTTTCAGGGATGACTAACTACTAATTAGCAATTTTTGGAATGAGAATTTATAAGCATTGATAATAAACTTAATATCTAATATACAATTTCACACTTTGTGGTATAACTACAATTTTTTTGGTACATATTTGTACAAGCGTATTAAATGGCTAAGTCGCAGTCAACAATGTATTAAACCATGTATTAAAATAAATTTCAGTGTAGCACAGACTGCAACATTAACATTAAGCATAACTGATGTGTGTAATTTGAGTAAAATTCTCAGTTTAAATGATCCTGCAAATGAATTCAATCTCATCAACAAATCATTTTAATTGGTAAAGTAGTTTTTTTTTGTTTGTTGGCTTGTTTTTTTTAGGTTGAGACAAATCAGTGGTCTGGGGATGACACAGCCCTAAATGGAATTGCCCTTCAGTGCTCTAAACCAGTCGGGCCTACTCGTTATGTTGGGCCCTACACAACCATCAGGACTGCTGAAGGAAGGTAAAAAACACATTGTGTATGTTCTTTCCCATGTATGAAATACTGCATATAGATAAGACATAAGGCATATATGACAATATGTACTGAATATTATATAGATATAGTTACCGGACCTACAGAAGATACAATGCGATTCAATGTCATAATTCAAAAGTCAGAATAGAAGACCAAAGTCCATACGATTGGATCACTGAACATATGATCCATATTATCTATCACATAGATCACTGAACCAGGAGCAGTTGTATTATAGTAGTAGTAGTAGTAGCAGTAATAGTAGTAAGAGGAGGAGGAGTATTTGAAGTAGTAGTGGTGGTAGTAGTAATAGCATTAGTAGTATTAGTAGCAGTAACTGTTGTTTTTACAGTTGGGGAACCTGGACACAGAACATCTGGTGCCCCAGTGGAGTACTCAAATCTTTCCAGCTGCGAGTGGAGAGTAATCAGGGAGTGTTTCGAGATGACACCGCTGCTAACAACATAAGGTAATTAGTAACTCACAATAATCCACACATCTGATATTGGCTCAAAAAAGTAATAAAAATCGAAGATTTCATGAAGCTGGTATTCACAAATCATTTTATCTGTAACTATAATCTGATCTTGTTTTTAATGAAATAAATTGATGACTTACTGCATAAACATTGTGACAAATTTGGTCATGTCTTGTTCCTAACCTAACTGTGTTTGATAAAGAAAAGTGACTAAAAAATCATAACAAGGCATGTATTTATAACCAAAAATTCCAGGTTCACGTGCACCGGAGGCAATGTGTTGGAAGGCAGTGGAATGAGCTGGGGTAGCTGGGGTACCTGGAGCTCAGTTTGTGGTGGAACTGGGATTTGTGGGCTCCAAACGAAAGTGGAGCCACGTCAGGGCATATATGATGATACATCTCTCAACGATGTCCTCTTCTATTGCTGCAGCTAAGGTACATGTTTTACCTGGAGTCTGGATCATAAAAGGAAAAACATTAGTGTTGTTATTCAGATGGTTGCAGAAAAAGGAACTATTGTACTTACATGTATACTTATAATATTTAAAGAGGATGACTGATACATGCAGCTCATTGTGATATTTGTTTTCTGTCTCACAGCATGAACTGACAAGAGGAGAACATGAACATGAAGAATAACAGCTCCATATATAATCAAACTAATGATCTCTATATTTCTCATTAAATCAGTTCTCTAAATAGAATATGAATCTTTCAGTAATCACAAAAATGTACTCGCTGATGATTTTGTCTCGTTTAATATCCTTTCCTATACTGTACTTTTGAATGGAAAATCAGTTTTGAATTACTTAATGCAATAAAACATGTTCATCAGCTTAACAGTTTTTCTTTTGTCTTTTTTCAAAATAATTATTGTTCTTGTTAAACTAGAGCTTAACAACACTGAGTCGTATGTTCACAAATGTTAAGACTAGATTTAGATTCTTCTAAATATCATTTTTCCTGCAATTATATAAAAACGTAGATCAACTACCCTGTAAACAGTAATCGATGCAAATCATTGAATTACAAAATCCATTTATTAACACATTGAACTGTTAGTTATTAAACCTTTTTGCATTTCTTCTTTATTCCCAAGTTTTTGACAGCTTTATGGTTAACCATTTCCACCATTTAAAATGTCGAGCACAGTTAATCACTGGTCTCAAGCCCAGTTTGGCGAGGTATTCAAACCTAACTGCATTAAATGTTAATGTTAAACACGTCAAATGCAGAGCACATCGCAGCTGCCTCAAGCCACATAAAATCATGCATTTTCAAATGCATCTGCTGTTAGAGAGTGTTTTTGGTGCTCAGCACCAAAAGAGCTCAAATACTACTATGAGTTTATTCAGAAAGTCCTTTTAGAGATGAATTTGGAAAGGTTCTTCCCTAAGGTTCTAGGACTGAAAAACAAAATAAGTTTAAGGCTGTAATTTTGCTACAGGCAAAATACAGGCATTTTCTGTACCACTTATCCTTACTGAGTTGCCGGGAACCTGGAGCCTATCCCAGGCAGCATGGGGCACAGGGTGAGGTATCACACACATTCCCACACCCATTCATATACTATGGACACTTTCGGACATGCCAATCAGCCTACAATGCATGACTTTGGACTGGGGAAGGAAAACGGAGTACCCAGAGGAAACCCCCGAAGCATGGGGAGAACATGCAAACTCAGCACACAGGGCCATGGCAGGAATCGAACCCTCAACCTGGAGGTGTGAGGCAAATGTGCTCACCATTAAGCCTATAAACAACAGAAGTCAAGAAAATGAACACAAAAATATGAGGATACATTTGTGAATTTGTCCATTTGGGGGTTTTCTCCAAAATCCCTGCAGTAGTTACTAACATGCTGTGTTGTTGTTTTTGTTGTTGCTCTGTATTTTTGTATTTGAAACTAATTTTTTTTTTTTTTTAAATCCTTTGGTCAGGGTTTTAGCTAGTGTGCATACACTATCCAGTTTGGATCAAACTTTTTTGAGAGTCTGGAGATGAAAATCCCCGAAATAGATAACAAACTAAATGGAGTTCAACAGATGAGTCCTTTGATAGTTGCACATCTAAATATCAAATACACTATTACACTTAACATTTACATTTAACACCATTCCATTCAGAATTTGTAATGACATTAATGCGGAGTCTAAAAGTTTGGGCATCACCGGACACTTTTTATTTCATCATGTATCAAACACAAATGCAATAGCTGATATTTACTATTTAGGAATACATTCTTTAAAATGGTGTCAGAACCATTTGTAGCTGTTTCAGAAATCCTGATATCAATATCTTATTCAGACATATTTACTTGTTTGTTAATTGCCTCAATATACAAATGAGACAAATGAAAGGAAACGCTATAGAAATTGTAGTCGAAAATAATAACTATGATCCAAGTGCAATAACTATGATATTTGCGTATTAATGTGATATGAATGAAGAAAAAAACAACTGTTTTTCAGGTGATGGAGAATGTTAATGCAGGACATATTCAAACAATTTAGCAAGAACTAAATACAGAGGGATATTGTGGTATAGTATTATGTTGTAGTCTATAAAACTATCATTACAATGACGAAAGCAGATTCGAGGGTTAGCAGTGTGAAAACCATATACACCGCTCTACAGACGTTGAAAAGTGTTCTGGTCAGAACAGACACCCTTCACAAGGTTCTCAGCATTACCTGAATGTTTGACCCATACCATGAAATGCAAGGGGCAAATGATCAGTTTAAAAGAAGAGTCACTGCTAAATTAATTCTTCTGACTGATCATCTTTATCCCATGAGGAAACATTTCTACCCTAATGGGAGTGGTCTCTTCTAGGAAGACTCCGCCCTCATCAACAGGGCACACTGAATGGTCTGATGAGGATGAAAATGATGCAAATCATATGCAATGGTCTTATTTGCTATCAGTGCTATGGTCGTATGACTTTACTATCACCTTTACTACTTTGAGTTGTGAATAAGTGAATAAGAGTTACATTACTAAAGTATGATGGAATTTTATTTGAGAACTATCAATTTAAATCAGGTATTGAGAACTGTACATTTAAACAGTAATAAAAGTAAAAGACTAGGATCAGTTGTCTTTGCCTAAGCAACGACGAGAAGCTGACAGTATATTTTTTTCATCAGGGTTTCTGTGCGAGGAGCGTGCTCAGTTTGATTTTGCCATCCATCGACGCTGTAAGGCAGGTTCCACAGTCCACAGCTGAACACCAGTCCACCGTTACCACCGGAGCTTTATGCCCTCCCAAAGACAACACACTCTCCAGACCAGCGTCTCCCTTATTCAGCTTAAGACACGAAAAACGCACAGAATTAAGTCAAATAATAAGCACATCAGTACATTAAAAATAGCCCTTTAAACCCAAAACCTACAGTGTACATATATTTATTCTGAGAACTGAAACTTTAAACTGCAACCTTCTGCAAAAATAGAATTTAAATAAGTAATATTCATTTTCAGGCAGAAATCTATTAAGATTCCTTTTCAACCAAAATATATATATATATAAACATATAAATACTAATAATTCTTGTTTACTTTATTGCACTGAGATAATGTAGCTGACGTTAATGAAACTGAAGACAAAGACATTAGAGTTAGGTGTTTACACAATAATATCAGCATTAGTACTAGTAATTATACTACTACTCTACTACTACTCCTATTATTACTACTTAAAGAACTGAAACTGCTAAATTTAAAACACATTTATACACTGTGACTGAAAATGGTGTGTGTGTTGTTTCATACCCAAATCCTCCTTCACATTATAAAACACAAAACACGTTTGCTTTCTTGGAGCTGATAAAAATAAAATCTTTGTTTGTGTGTGTGTGTGTGTGTGTGTGTGTGCGTGTGTGTGTTCACCCGATAGATGAGTCCTCCGGTACTGGAGCAGGTGAGGACATGCTGCCCCTCTGAATCGAAAGCAAAAAGTCGTCCACGAGGCACCTGGACCTGCTTATAGCCACTGTACCCGGACAGCACAAATGGTCCCACGGCATCCTGAGATAACGAGTATTCTGACTGTTTCACTCCAGAGCGGTGGATGTTCCACTGGATGAACTGGAACACACACACACACACACACACACAAACACACACAGAAACATACTTTGATCATAAATGACCCCACAAGACTCTAAGAGAGAAGGGAATTATTCTTAAAGTAACAAAGAATGCCTAAACTACGTTTAAGCTAGCTGATAAAACCCTTTAGTAGATTTAACACACACAGACTTACCTTGCCGTCCTCTCCAATGCTGAACACAGTGTTTTCATCATAGCTGAACTCAACACTGTAAACTTCACCATCATGAGCCTTCCAACTCATAACACTCTCATACCTCTGCATGTCTGCACGGTAGGACAGATGAGATGTGTGGTGACGTGAAGGAATGGACATATAACGAAGATATTAACGTGCAACGTGGTTAATGAGTACGTTTTTAAAAAATCAAAAAACATTTGATATTGCTAACATTATGCTATACTAGGTTAAATGGCATCAAGCATACTTTGAAGTCCAGTACATAATGCGATATCTGTAACAACGTCAAAACGTTTTTAACACAATGCTGCCTAACAAGAAAGATTTCTACAGTGTTTAATAAGCCACAGCAGACAGAGTCTTTTAAGAAATCTTTTTTAAAAATATATATTTTTATCAGTTTCTATAAACAGATAATAGAATCATTGCATAGCGGTTGCAATGTTACGTAAGGAATAAAACACAATGGGGCATATTCTAATGGGAAAATGTGTGTGATGTGTTATAGCTGCACGCCCCAGTGCATTTTATTCCGCTTATACAACAGCAAGTTGCCGATTACAATTATTATTACAATTGTCTTTTAGAAATTACTGAATGTTATCAGTTATGTTGTACCAGGTGTGATGTTGCATACAAGGTGAAGCTCTACCCAGAGATACTACGATGTACTGAAAACTATAATATTGGTTTAAACAATTATCATATTATAAATTATCATACCATGAACATATGCGAATTACATATTGGCTGTAAATTAATAACGTTAAAAAGTTTAATAGGAAATATACATATGACTTTATAAATTCTACTTTAGTGTCCACATCTGCAGATTCTGCAACAGCGATGATAATAATAATAATAATAATAATTGAATAACGATCTTACCGAACAGGCGTATGATGCCGTCGGCAGCTCCAGTTACCAGAAGATTCCCGTTGTGGTTGAACGCAATGCAGTTTACAGCTACAGGCCCCGGCTCCAGTGCAAACTGCAGCTACAGATAAATAATAAATAAATAAATAAATAAATAAATAAATAAATAAATCACACACACCACAATGTATTGTACAACAATACAGAATCACAATATTCACTAACACACACTGTAACACATTATGTGCAACCAAGTGTCTTGGGTCCAAGTAAAAGAGAGGCTATAATAGACAAGTTAACATTCTAATAGTACATCACAATAAAATACCACAAGAATGGAAGACGTCTAAGTGAGTGTGTATGAGTGTGAATAACCCAGACAATAGTGTACAACACCATTAAGCACATGGGGTTGAAAATAACATGATACCACAACAAAGCCCATTATAGCTGAACACCGGAATAACAACCAGAGTGTTTACTTGTTGTTTGACAGTCTTAGTGTCCCAGAGTAGCAGTTTTCCGGATACGGGCTGCATCAGATGCGGGACCGTTTCTGAAATGCTGCCCGAACGAGCCACAGAAGCAGCTGCTGAACATACAAACGATGTTCCACTGGGACTGCAGGCCAGTGATAGTATCCTGAAACACACACAGATATACAAACATCCATTCAATAACATTTATACTACAAGACTGCTGAAGGCTTGATTCTGATTGGTCAGAAGGTGTCGATTAAACTTCTATAACAGCATCTCATCCTTATACGTTATGGTTTCTATAGTAACAACTTTTCCAGGGACTCGTATATAGCAGATGCTCCACATAAACAGGATCACAAACGTGTAACTGTTGATATGGTGAGGTTTTCGGTGGGGAGGCGATTATTTAACGGTTTTTGGAAGGGTCAGTGCTTTTTAGCAGTCAGAGGGAGTGCTGTGACGAAGTTTTACAGGATGGGAAATTCTTCAGGATGGAGAACGATGCTCTTTGTGGTTTCTCAGTAACATACAAAGCTGCATTTTTGTCTTATCAACCTCACAAGAGAGAAGAAAGAGAGACTGTTGTCTAATTTATCCCTGCCCATTTTAAGAAGGTTTCTCAAAGGTTTTTCTTACCGTTGATGAGCTTCGTCTATAGACATTTCATACAGATTTTTCTTAGCTTCAGTATCATACAGCCTCACCGTGCCAACCCCACTGCCCAACAACAGCTGCAGAGAAAACACAATTGACAAAATAAGATTAACCACACCTGAAAGAAAGCTTTCTTTCTACGTCACATAGTACAAATTGCTAAAAGCAGGGATATTAGCTGAATGTAAATTTGTCACTCTTCTACATGGTAGTTCTTTCAAATTCATTTTTATTATCTGAAATTTAAAGACAAATGGTTCAAACGCTCTCTACTGACTTCCATCGTTTATGCCAAAATGTGAACAGAAGGAATGAGTTGTTTCTTACCAGTCTGTCTGGTTTTGTAGCCCATTCCAGTGAGAGCAGAGGAGATTTGGACATAATGGTGGCTTTCGTTTGCATAATGGGGTTGAAGGACCAAACTTTCACTACGCCATCCACGTCCAGACTTGCCACTTTTCTACCTGAACTGTCCACCCTGTTCAAAAAACAATCAATAGTGTGTTAATATGTGTAAGCCTAATGATTAAAAAAAGAGAAAGGTATGTGAAGAGGATTATTATATTATTATAATCGCCATTACTGTTGCTCCCTTCTCTGGCCTCGAAGTAGTCATCACTCCCCTCTAAGGCCTCGCCGTTATTGCCATTCCCACCTTTGGCCTCGCCATCATTGTCCCTTCCACGCCTCTGGACCACCAATAAGCAGAGTATATAAACCCCAGTACTCCAGTTACTCGGTGCCAGATGTTTCTGGCTTCCAGCGTGGTACCAATCAGGCATCCCAAGTTCAAGCCCTGGCCTCGCCTACCACTCAAGCCCGCTCATACCCTGCCTCGCACCCCCTTCCCCATGGCGCATCCGCTGAGCATCTAATCAACATAAGATCTAGGTTCCACTCTAATGCTCCAAGAAACGTTACTTTCAAAAGCTAGTATTCTGGGATACACTTGATTCTGTGCAAAGTTTGTATCTCCACCCACCTGCAGTGCATGATGGAAGAGTGATGCTCTCCATACTCCTCCTGACTAAGTTTGATGAACGGTTGCTCAACCCCAGACCCGCCCGCTTCACTGTTAGCCTGAGCCTGTTTGGTTGGCGAGTCAGTTACATCACACTGGCCCTCCATTTGACCCTCGGACTCAGAAACCTCGACTTTCTTTTCAGAAGTCTGTGAAAGAAAACACAAACAAGGGTTCTAAAAGTTTTTATTTCATTCCCAAACTAGTGTATAGCCTAGTGTAAATTTGATCATATAGCATACATTATAATTCCTACTGCCTTATGCACACATGTATATACAGTAAGTGAATAATAATGGACCTGTGCTGCTTGTTTGAAGAAAAGCTCTTTTCTCTCTTTCTCATAATCCATCTGCCTCTTTTGCCTTGCAACTGTATCTACCAAGGTAGCAGCAACAGAGGTCATCTTGGACTCTTTTGAGGTTGTGGGGTCCTTTATCTTCACCGACTACAATAAAAAAGGACAGAATTTAAGCATTTCTCAAAACAAAAATAACTTTTGGTGTCAGGTTATGATAAATAGGTTGTCAGGAACTAAGACCAGAAAATAAAAATAATAATAATAGTAACCTAAAATTTACAATCATTTAAAGACCTTCAGTGCAAAAGTGTTGATGAAAACAACCAGAGGACCGATCAGGAGTTTTTGCATCTCCTCAAAAATTAAACCTGACTGGCCGAGGTTTCCTTCCTCCCAAGGGTGACCTGTGTAGGGGAGGAGCTTGTTGCCCCCTGAGGTGTTCGCACTGGGAATCTTCTGCCCTGAGGCAAAAAGGAGAAGAAATTCCTTGAAGGAGTGGTGGGGTTTACGACACGCTGGCTCGACACCAAGTCCCTGCGACAAAACACACATGCACGCCTCATTCTCTTCTTCCATCGGTCCATAAATAAATCGCTTTGGAGGAATTTGGATGAATAAATCAATACACGGCCTTAAAACCGATCACGGAACAATAAGGCCTGTGTAAGCACCACTGCGTAATCAGAATTACTGCTGAATGGTAAGACTGTCTTATGACTTATGAAGAGGAAGCTTGGCTTACTTTTAGTATAATGGACAAATAAAACAATTATACAATTTTATATATAAATATATATAAGCATTACTAATTGAATATATCATACTTTGCATTTTTTAAGTTTTTCCATATATGAATGAATCTAATCTAGCCCATGGGTAGTGTTGCAAAATACTATTGTGAAAATAAATAATGGGAACATCCGAATATTATTCCAAGACTAGGATTATGGCTTTACAGGAGATTTACTTGCTGCTGAGGATATACTCCATTTAATCCAAAAACCAAAACAGAACAAGAAAAAAATTCACAGGAATTTTTATTCCTTGTTAAATTTCTTTTAGCACTACAGCAGGCTCTAAAAGACTAAAAAGAGTCCACTAACAAACACCGTTTTTATATGAATCAGCTAGCAGAGAACTCATTCGATTTGAAACTGAAATCTGATGCTAGATATTTCATTCAAATGGACAGACTGGTATCTGTTAACTGCACGGCTTCTGTGATTGCCTTGATCGCTTTATCAATCAATTCATATTTATTTTATTTGCATGCTTTTGATGTTACATTTACTGGTATTTACCAGAATACTATTAAGAATGCTTTTATGAAATGGAGTCTAGAGTTGAACTGATATAAATTTGAAAAAGTGCTTCATTGAAACGAAATGAGGCAGACGAGCCTTATGGACACAAACAGGTTAGGCTGTTGGCATGCCTTGGTTATCTTCCATTCTATATTATTTCATTAGCTACCATTAATTTCCACCAAACAATCAACGTAGACACGCCACATAAACCAATTCTAAAAAAAAATAACGTGTAATCATTGATATTGTGAACATTTCTGTAAGATGATTATTACTCCAGTGTCAGCACTTTTTTTTAAAAGTCTTTTTCTTTTCTTTTTCAGACACGTTTAGGTCTTGAGGACGGAGGGTGTCGTGGTTTCCCAGTATCATGACAAGCTGTATTTTTTTTTTTAAAGTCTTATAAGGCCTACTGTTTCGCTGAAATAATCTTCAAGCATCTTATCTTGACTTAGTGCTAGGTTTTTGGCGGAGTGAAATTTATTCGAACTGTTGCTGTTCTACTGAACAACAGTCAGATAGCTTGTGCTTTATCTTCTAAAACTCTACCATGCTGTCAAAGTTAGAGGATATTTGTAGTGTTATCATTCTATCTACATAAAATGTAGACAAAAATCATTGTGGATTTACATCAAGGACCCGGGATGTAATCTTGTCTGAGATACGTCATTTAACAAGATTAGCTTCTGCTAATTGATTCAATTAAGACCGTTCTTGTTAGCAGACTCAAAACAGTATCCTTCAGTCAAATTTAAAAACACCACTACTGCAATAAAACTGTTGATTCGGTTCCAAAAGTCGGCCCTCACAGCTCTGTATCTGCGAGTCGGTCCATGTGCTGGACGTAAGCAGGGAGTTTGTGATGCAACATCTCCTCTGCTTTCTTGGGCCTCGATTCTCCTTGAAGTGCAAATAACTGAAAAGAAAACAAAAACAAAACAGGAGCATAAATGTCAATCATTGACTAAGCGCATACAAGAAAGTATCAGGTTACTGTGCTATGATTATATAAGATCTGTGCTTTCATTATCCAGCCAGCCATTTTCTGTACCGCTTATCCTATACAGGGTCGCGGGGGAGCCTACAGTCTATCCCAGGGGACCCGGGGTACAAGGTGGGGGACACCTTGGACAAGGCGTCAACCCAGTGTAGGCCACAATCAAACACACGCACTCATACAACCATTCACACACTACGGACAATTTAGAGATGCCAATCAGCCTACAATGTGTGTCTTTGAACTGTGGAGGAAACCAGAGTACCCGGAGGAAACCCCTGAAGCACAGGGAGAAAACGCAAACTCCACGCACACAGGGCAGGGGCGGAAATCAAACTCCCAACCCTGGAGGTGTGAAGCAGACGCGCTAACCACTAAGCCACTATGCTCCGCTGCGTTCATTATTTACAGTGAAGATGAAAAAAGACTTTACCACTTGGCGCAGTTGTTCATTCTCCTCCTGGATGCTGGTGGTTCTCTGAACTTCAGCATCAAAACTCAGAAGCACGGGCTGGGGTAAGCATATTAAGGAACGTACATCATGGTACATCATTGTACTAAGAACTGTATGGATTTTCATATCCAATCATATTTATAATATAAATATGACAGATTGAGCAACTGCAACTTTTTTAGCTAAGTGTATTTGTACATTTGTATTATTCTTTTAATCGTTTTATGACTGTTGAATACATTTAAACGCATTTTGATCTTAGTTGCGAGATATCAGATAGAGGTTCCATCCCTGAAATGTCCTGAAGCAGAGTACAGGAAGGATATGCATACACCGGAAAAGAACACTGAGGAAGTTGTGGAGGGAAACAAGGAAAGTATCTGCCCACTGGCGGGAAAAATATGGAGAGAAGCTCGGATTTTGTTCCGGTGCTGAAATAAATGGCAGAATGAACCAATCACGCCATTCTGCCTGGCCCTGAAGATCAAGAGCCTGCTTCTGGAAAAACTCTTGTGTCTTCTCCAGATTCTTTGTCTGAGTAAGATGAAAGGAGAACGTTAAATAACAGGTAAACACAGAATAATAATAATAATAATAATAATAATCTGCATAGTTGTGTGTTTAAGGTAAGTATCTAGCACGTAACTGTGAGTTACTAAAGCATTGTTAGCTAGCTGTGTTAAGTCAGTTAATACCTTAAACAGTTATAAAAGATTATCGTAATATGAATATATAATAGTCGCCTACCTGAACACTGAACACGAGGTAGTAACGAAAGAGACTTGTCCTCAGTTTGTTAACAGTGGGTCTGTAAACATCCTCCAAACGGCTGAAGAATCTGTGATCCAGGTAGCTCCAATATTCTTTCAGTCCAGGAAGGTCATAGCTCTGAATGAACTGATGAAGCTGGTCGATTATTTTATCCACCTGGGTTTTGGAGTGTGCATTAGTATACACATGACTTGGCAATTCTGCACCACACCACCACAGCCCTGACCATGATAAAGCATTACTGAAGATGGATGAATAAACGAGGACTGATATGGAACTGAAAAGAATATCCCCCTGTGATATTAGCGGGGCGTATAACCAGTACATACTCATCAGAATAGAAGACTCACTAAACACAACACAAATATTTACACGTAAGCACGTTTATTGTGTTTCAGGATGGAACGTCCCTTTAAGTTCGTTTAAAGAGTGAAAAACATGTAGTTACTTTGAGGTGATTTAACAGAGTTACATGGTGGTACGTGTGATTCTGTGAGTGAACGCAATGCACATAATGTAAAATGTATGTTGTGTTATATGTACACACACACCAATTAGCCATAACATTAAAAGCCCAACGCTTAATATTACGTAGGGGTGTACATGGTCTGCAACAATGTTTAGGTAGGTGGTACGTGTCAAAATAACATCCGCATGAATGCCAGGACCCAAGGTTTCCCAGAAGAGCATCACGTTGCATACTGCTATTTAACGAAGACAATTTTTCACACAGACTTCTGTGCTCATATTTACCAAGGGTGCCAATATTATCGTTGGGTGCAGAATACATATAAAGTTATTTTATTAAGATCCATCACGATGAAAAGAAAAAAAAAAAGAAACATTCATTGCTCAACTCCTTTGAGATACTTACTCGAAATCCTTTCTCTTTGTCAGCTTTGATGTCAGTGTCTAGATGTTTGAGAGTGCTCGTAAATCCGCGGTATATTAAATATTCACGCACGAGATCATCTGTTCTCTCCACCGCCGACGCCATCCTTACATCTGCTTCCAATAAGAAATATATCGTTCCATCGTGAAATGGGTTACACGATTTAAACACAGGTGCTCCCAATCAGGCTGTTCAACGAGCACAATACACCACGGTATTTCCTACAGCGTTGTAGATTTCTCAATTCTGACTGGTGGTTAATTTTCTCTAGCAGCAGCTCTGGCAATAAACCTCTAAAGTTTATATTAATTCTCTCGTTCTAATATGTTGTCGCGTCTACAGTAACAACCCGTTCACAAGAACTGGTACGGTGGACAGAAAAAAGGCTGATAATAAACAGATCTGGTGTTGTTATTTAACCAAGAAACAGCACGTGAGTGGATATAGTAAAAGCCTTCTGTAATGACGCAAATGGTTATTTAACATGTACGGAAGACGTCTCCGGTGTTTTGTTTAAAGGTCAGGATGTTTTCTGCCATCGACGTCTTCAGGACAGAAGACTTTGCACTTTCTGGTTGCTCTGTAACATGACAAGCTGCACTTTTTTCTCTTTTTTTTGGTTTATTAACATCAGGAGTGAGAAAACAGAGGTGGGTGATGGAACTATAATATATGTGTGAACTAACTTGGAACTAACTTGTCTTGTGGACGTTGCACATCATTAAATGTAACTATGAATGTATAAAATAATGATGACATGTCATTTATGATAAATAGGCTACAGAATAAAACTACAGTTGGCGAAGTGCTTTGTATAAGAAGACTAAAACACTTTGTGACGCAGCGTTATAGGAAAATAACCAATCTTGCGTTGGCAACGTTTCGCATCTAGCCACATCACACCACCCTGTCGTTGATTATTTTCCCATGACAGCACATCCCAGAGTGTGTTATTCCTTACACTATATACGCATACCATACACTTTAATACTGCCAAAGGCAATATTATGTCTGCATTTTGTCAAACTATAAGTTGCCAAATAAATACAAACGCCTACTTTTTACGCTTTACACAACGGATACCATAGACTTTACATACACTTACTGAACTATAGCTTAAAATGTGTTTAAAAACAAAGCGGAATGACGAATGTGAAGGTAGCTAACGAGCTAATACAGCTCTACAGACGTGTCCATCATCATTCTGTTTGTATTGTACCATTTACTACACCTATTAAATAATTCAATGGCAGAACTGCCTTGAAATACGATGTTAATTGTCTTAATATAGCAGCTCACCGATACACAAACAAGGGACTGGAAAAGCTCTTCCGGTTTCCTGTTTTCGTGTGTCTCGTGCTGGTCATGTGATTTCCTTTCAGGTCAGCTGACAAGAACTTGCACGCAAACTGCCAGAAGAGGGCGCGCGACCTTTTTTTTTGTATTGGTGTAAGGATGCTTCTGGAAATCCGTATCTGGGAACTGCAGGGCGTCGTTTAATCCAAAATTTAAGCCATTAAAATAAATAAATAAATAAATAAATAAATACAAATAATATTCAGATCCCCTGTGTAACTGCTACCCCATTTTCATTCTTGTTGTTATGTATATCACTAAAGAGGCTTATTGTCAAGATTTTAATTCTGTTAAGGGGATTTACAGACCACTTGGGTGCAGCACCTATTAAAAAACACTAAAGTACACTAAAGCAGTGGTTTTCAAAGTGGGGGCCGCCAGGGGGCACCCAGGGGGCCTCAATAATTTGGTGTGCCCATCCCTCCCACTACTATGTTTTCTCTTTCTCACTCTCAGAAACACACACACACACACACACACACACACACACACACACACACACACACACACACACACTCAATTCCTAATGTAATGTAATGTAAAGATGTAATATGTAATTATTAATAAAAAAGAGGGATATATTCAGAAGTCTGTATTTTTAATGTGTTTTAAAGACATCTTGCAAAAGGGGGACCTCGGTCAAATGTTAATGCCATTTGGCGGGTCTTGCCCTGGAAAAGTTTGGGAACCCCTGCACTAAAGCCCAGTTTAGTGCAAGGGTACAAAAGAAACTTCAAACCCTGCCCCCATCTTCTACTGTGTTCTCATCTCAACCACCAGTATCGTCTCTCTTTTAACCCTGATTTGCCCACTGACACTGACACTTCCGCATCTTCACAGCTTCTTTTCTACACCATTAAACTCACTCTGCCCTCTCACCTCAAAACCAACACCCATCGGCCCGTGGTTGGCTGACATTCACAGGTTGCACTGAGAGAAAACTGAGGAAATCTTTCCCATTTCTGTAGCTACTGCTAAGATTGTCTTCTTTCATTCTAAATCAACACACACACACACATCTCTGGCCTGCATACATTTTTCCTTAGTTAACCCCCGTCATTTTTGATGGCTTCGCATGGTCCTTGTTCCTATTTCTTTGTTCCTTAAGTCTGCTTAACTCATACCTCTTGTTAAATATGTATAGGTCACATAGAGCAATCTCAATCTTTGAACAGTATCATACATTATATTTTATTAACATTATAAATATTTTAGTACATGCTAAATGGTCTGCAATTATATCGCGCCTTTATCCAAAACGCTTTACACTGGTTCTCATTCACACACTCACACACCAATGGTAGCAGAGCTGCCATGCAAGCTGCTAACTTGCCATGGGGACTAACTTGGGGTTCAGTGTCTCGCCCAAGGACACTTCGGTATGGAGTCACGTGGGCCGGGAATCGAACCGCCAACCCTATGATTAGTGGACAACCCGCTCTACCACCTGAGCCACGGCTGCCCTCATAGTATATCATGTCATAAATTTATTAGGACTGAATATTAATATGAATACAATTATTTATATTTTTCTTGAAGCCATATTTTGATCGATGTGGACATCGAATGAACCACCTGACATAAAGAGGAAACATTCTACAATGCACAGTGCCGCTGCCTGTCTAGTGCGGCTTGAGACCATACCGTACAGTTATCCAGCATACAATCCAGCACCAAGTTTTTAGCTGAGTAATTTTAAATTAGTCAAATTAATGTCAAATGTTGCTCCTCTCACGAGCATGGGGCAGCATGTTTCCTGTCCCAGTGGGCCTCTAATAGCACTTGTTGCAGTTCCCATGTAGAGTTGGTGTGAGTTGCATGCCAACTCAGATCTGAAATGTCAAGGCTCTGAGGTCTCTCTGAGGTCTAAACATTCTGTTAAACACAGATGTATACAGGAAGGACAAAACTGTAGACACAATAAAGTGAAAAAACTAGAAGAAGCTATACACAAGAATAGGGTGAACACAAAACTGTTGGTCATCCAAGCCATATTACGATTTCATGATCTAAATCTAAATTTTAGTAACAGATCATCATTGTTTGCGCTTTTGTTCACGCAGCATTATTTTTAAAATCATATGCACAGTGTCTATGGAGTCTCTGCAGTCTATCTGGGCATGCAGCCCTTTCTTTTCTGTCTTCAGTAGCCACTCGCTGTGGCTGCTCAGAATGGTTATTGCTCTGAAGCAAGTTCTTGTGCCATGCTCCTCCTTGGGTTGGTGTGCTTCTGTTTGTGTTTGGGTGCTGTCCAGCATGCTCCTCCCATTGCTGTCTGTAGTGCTGATCCAAGGCAGCCCCGGGGGCAGTGATTATCCCCCATGACATCAAGCTTCATTGTATTTCCCTCCTAAGGGTTGAGTACTGGACTCCCCAGAGTAGATTGAATGAGAGGGTCCATTTACAGGGCAAAGAAGCACTTGGTTATTTAGCAATTGCAGCCCGTTGAGAGGGCGCATGACTTCCATGACTATTAGCTTGTTTGCCGAGTCTGAATCAGACTCAATCAAAATTGATAGGGCTAAAATATACTCATAAAACTCATGAATCAACATTTTAGAAATGGAAAAATTGAAAGAAACCTTTTCCAAGTGTGCACAGAAATTGCAAAAATCGTACCCAAGCACAAACATGGAGCCAGCACTAGCTAAATGATTAGTTGATTATGTAAATAAGTAGTTAAAAAAAAAATATCGTGCCGCATTCAGCATATATTTTCTCATTTTGTTTGTCAGTATAAATATTTAGAACACATTTCAGCTCCTTTGGCTCATCTTAGATCCTGTGGGTCGGTTTATGAGCGTGCCTCTACAAAACCAGGTTTCATGCAACCTAAATTACGCAGCATGTTGAGTTCACTTCCTGTAGTCGGGTTGATTCAGAGTAGAATCACTTTTCTGTTGCAATAAAATTGTACTAGACGATGTAATAAAAAAATAATAAAGAACCAAAAACTAAAAATGTCCCAAAATCTGAATATCTATATGCATCTATATCCATTTTATAACTGACCAGTAGATACTTAGTTCTAAAATGAAAGATGAGAAATAGCGTACTTTGTTTTTGTAAGAGTTCACCGAGCTCATCAAGGCATGTAAAAACAATATAAGAACTTAATCTGTCTGTATCTCAAGCATTTTGTATTAGGTTCAGGTACTGTATTTTAGATATTAAACTCTGGACACTCTGGATTTAGTATCTAATCAGTGCTTTGTCCCTCTATTATCCAGAATTTATCATTAGAATAATTCAGGATAATTAATAATCAAATCTACATTATATATATATATATATATATATATATATATATATATATATATATATATAATTTGCTGATCAGCTGTGATCTATGCAACATTCATTTATTTTTCTTTTTACATGTAAAATAATGGCATATTTTTCAAATATGACACAATGCTCCATGGCAGTATATACACATTTATACTGTGTAGTACAGAATACCAGCACTGTAACGTTCTCTCTGCACTATATGGCCAAACGTATTTGGGCACCTAACAATCACACCCATATGTGGATCTTCCCCAAACTTTTGTTACAAATTTGGAAGCACACAACTGTATAGGATGTCTTTGTATGCTGTAGCATTATAATTTCCCCTGCACTGGAACTAAGAGGCCGTTAAAGAACATATTGATGAGGTGTAATCAATATGTGTAACTAACATTTAGAGGGGTTAAGAAAGTACAATCGATATATATCACCAGCATTTAGAATTGTTACTTAGGAGCATAATCTAATAATCAATATTAGTTAACAAGCGTGATCTATATGTATCTGGAAACATAATCTAAAACCACAGAACACTTTTTAATCAAGTTATATTCTAAGTGTGTATTGAGTTAGATTAATGCACAGTAATTGTTTTTCTGTGTCATTCTGCACCTCTCTACACAGCAATAAATTGGCATTAGATATTCGCTGAAAATACTTTTGTAAGTAAACGACCTTGAAGCCCGATACCAATTAACGAGTTAGGATAGGGTCTCAGGAAGGGAGGCAGATATCAGCTAGGACGGCATGTAGAAGAAAACTCACTGAGACATAAGAATGGAGTTTTGGTCAGAGAAATACAAAAAACAAAGACTCTGTCTGAGTGAAAGCCTTTTTAAAAGAAACCTTGTCCTCATAAAACCTTTTTAAGAAAAACAACTACCTGCGCATGCTCCACAAATTTAAGATAATATATAGACTTGAATAATTAATTGTGGAAAAGAAGATTGGTCTGTTTTTAATGAGAAAAGGTAAAAACCCCACCTAAGATGAGCTCTCTGTGGCAGAAAGGTATATTTAAAAAAAAAAGTCCTGTGTGTGTTTGCATAATTTAGACTCTCTTCAGACTGTCTCACATTATTGTTTCAATCAGGTTTGCTTATTTTTCGCATCTACAAACCCTCTGTCTCTGACGTTTTTTGACTTAGGCTGGAAAGAAGATTGTTTCCACTACACCCCAAACATATTCAGGCATGACATTACCCCTGAAGACCTCATGCAGTGGAAGAACTCGAGTGTCCTGCACAGAGCCCTGACCTCAACCTCACCTTACAGCTTCGGAATGAACTGGAACATCGACAACACCCCAGGCCTCCCCGTTCAACATCAGTGCCCGAGCTCACTAATGCTCTTGTGTCTGAATGACCACAAATCTCCACACTCTCACACCAAAAATCTAGTAGAAAGCCTTCCCAGAATAGTTGTGATTATTATAACAGCAAAGTGGGTATGTGTGTGTGTGTGTGTGGGAGCGGGGCGGGTTGTTTAGATATGTAATGTGCTGCTCAAAAAGCACATATCATTGTGATGGTCAGGTGCACACAAACTTTTGAGCATGTCGTGTTTGTTATACGTCGAATCTTCTGCAACCTGTTGATGCGCGGTTTGGAACCTGCGCTGTCGGCGCTAGGACCCGGTCTGCTGCTCCTGCTGCTGCTCGTGCTCGCGCTGGAAAGCCGCCGCGAAGCGTCATGCCAACGAATTTAAAGCTCTGAAAGCTTTCAAACGAGTGACGACCGAATAAAAGGAAAACACGCGTTTCTTTTCCTTTTATTTATTTCACAGAAGTGAAAACCAAGCCTCGCTAACCTTTTCTAGGTCCGCTTTCCGCCGTTTTTGCGTGAAAAATGTAAACATTAAATGTCTCATCTCCCGGGCTACAGCGGCTAAAGGCAGATACACACCTGCTCATAAAGACTTCAGCCTTATTCTTACTGATATGTAAGTAAAACAACGACACACACACACACACGAATGCGTTAACGGTTAATGCCTGTATCACTGGCTGTGTTTATTTATTTAAGTTCGATTTGTAACGGTTCCATCACGTTCTACGCTCGCGCGACGCCTGACTGTGTGAGTCATAGCGCCGAATCGGTTCATTTTTCGAACGACTCTTTATGGCGAGTCGATTCGCCAACATGAATGAATTGAAAGTTTTTGTCCAAGTTGTGTCTTTTATTCAAATGACTACTGGTGCTGTTGTGATACTTTGATGATGAACAGTAAGAAATATAGCATCACAATGCGAAATATCACGATCCTACGGCCAAAGAGGAAACCAGTCTTTGATATTAATCATTAATCTGAGTTGAATTCATTTTAAAAACAACAGGTTATGAAGCTTCAATGCAAGTTAGGCTTTCATATCATTTGGACAAAACTGAACAAAATCCAACCATTGAAGCCTTTTTGTGTGTGTGTGTGTGTGTGTGTGTGTGTGTGTGTGTGTGTGTTTTGTTTTGAATTCGTACAAAACTGATGAATGAATGAACGAAAATGTATTTTAAAGGCATCAGTTAATATATTTAGTCGGTTTTGTTTTTACACCAAACATCTGTATTTGAATCTTGTTTTGTTTTGTTTTGTTTTGTTTTGTTGAGAAACTATTGAAGTTTTGACACCTGGGATACGTTGTTGTTAAGTAACAGATACACTGTTACCGTGTTAATGTGCATGTGTTTGTGGTATGTGTTATTATGTGCAATTAAACTGGATTTTGAATCAGAATGTGATATTAATATGTTTGGTCACACTGTATAATCACCATGCAAATGTTAGTTCTTGCTGTACAGGGTTGAAATTGTCCATTTGAAGGGGGTCTGAAATGTCATGTTATCAAAGTAAGTAATGCTACTCATTGCTAAAACTATAAGATATATTATTTAATAATGGACATTTTAAAGTAGTCTGTACGGGTTAATTCCATACCAATGTAACACACAACTGAGTATGAAGTGTTATCTCTGAGTGAACATGTTAATGGTTAATACAGGAACGCATTTTATTCCATTTGTTATTTGAAGATGGATTAAAATGCTCCAAAACAACAGATTGTAGATAGGTTTGAAACAAGTCTATGTGCAAGTCTCTTTTATTAAACGTATATGTTTTCTGCAAAGGTAAAATTCATATAAAAATCATATTATATTAACCCTGTCCATCCACAATGTCAATGAGCTGTCATATATTTATAATATAAAGCTGATGGGGGTGGGAGCAACTTTCTTTTGCCTTCAAAAGCTCCCTGAAAAGTCACATGACTCAGTGCAATGCAAACTGTGCAGAAAGAGTGATTTTGAGTCCAGTTTTGGGTTGTGTAATAAAACGGTATGATATGATCACGATAAATGATGTCATAAAAATTTACGTGTATCAGCAGTTTCAGACAGCAGACATGTCAGTTTGTTCATTGCGACTAGTGCAGTTTGATTCATTTAAACGGGTCTGATCCGGAAGAATCGATTCAGTAAAACGAGTCGTAACGGACATCGGTAGTGAGTCATAACGGCCCCCTCCCTCCCTCCATCCCACGCGCCACAAAGTGCAGTCCGTGAGCACCGGATTAAGTTTATTACCATTAGTTTGGTTTCATTAAGGCGAGGTGATGATGTGAAGCTTCAGTGGAGTGTGGAGTGAAGTTTTAAGTGCTGATCTGCTACTTTTGTTATTCCTGTGTTCCTGTTTGTTTAAATTGCATCAGTCGTACTGTTACTGTTGTTGTTGTTGTTGTTGTTGTTGTTGTTGTTAATTCATTCATTCATCTTCAGAAAGTACTTTATCCTGGTCAGAGATACAGTGGATCCAGACACACCTTAAACGTGAAGGCAGTCCATATCAGGGCAAAACACACCCACACACACACACACACACACACACGCACACCCACACACACTCACCTTCATGCTTGGGGCAATTTAGCATGGTCAGTCCACCTACTGGCATGTTTTGGGGAGGAAACCAGACAATAATAATAATATTAGTAATAATAATAATAATAATAATAATATTCTAGTTGTGTTAGTAATATTATGTGTTGTATACTTATCAAACACAGTATACCAATGCAGAGTATTTGTTTCTGTGTTTTTGCTTACCGATTAATGTAGAAAACATCCACAGTTCTTAGGCCACACACAAAAAAACTGGACATAATGTACATTTCTTTATCCTCCTCCCTGCAGAGTGACACACTGTTTGGAAATTTCAAGTGTAGTTACATGATCAATTACTATGAATTATTACAAATTACCGGGCTGTATTCCGACTCTGTGACTTTTACATCAAGGTTTACTGTGGAAAAGTTCCTGGTATTCAGAGATGGCTTACGCAGCTGCCCAGGGCGATTTCCTGGGCTCCCCTTTCTCATTATGCAAATCACCTGCACGTGGTTCACACCTCTGAGGTTGAGGATTGTTCTCGAGTAGAGTTTATATCAGTAGTGTCTAGACCTTTTTTTCCCTTCGTCGTCAAACGTAATGCGTAAAAAGCAACACGGCAATTTAAAACTGAGAAATAATAAAACGACTAATGCAATAATATACGAATGAGAAAATGGCAAGCGTTGAAATAAATACGTAATACACGTAATAAGAGTTTAGTGTATTGAAAATCTTTGCCGCATGATTAGTCCTAGCAGAAATTATAACATTGCTCACTACAGGTTTGGTTTAATTTAACTATATGGTTTCCACCCTCATTACTTAACAGCTTATAAAGTAGCACTTGATCCAGCACACCCCATTGTTTTTTTGTAGATTGCCCCACTTTTATTTGCATTTAAACAGTTTTGCGATCTTTTCTGCCTGAGAAGTGACAAAAAACGTCGTGATCGTGTTCGTCTAGGTGAAGACTCGTCATTTTTTTACACATACATTTCCATTTCAGTCAGCTGGGGGGGTTTTTTTCTCTCTCTCTTATGAAGTTATTCCCAGAATGTGGATGCTTGACGCAGATCTTTTTTTTTTTTCTGTGTTCACAGTCACAAGTTCACAAGTCTATTTGAAACATGATAATTATCCACTCATGTGACAGTCTACAGTAATATCTGCAAACCAGATGTTAAAAAAAGTCAGATCTGTGAAATGAACTTCTATAATACATCTGTGTAGTTGAGATAGAGATTACTGTATTGATCCCCAAGGGGAAATTTATGAAAGGAAGGTTTTAGCTGGCATACTGCTCACAATTACTACCACCATTACTGTTGTTGCAATTTGATATGTTCACTTATATAGATATACCACTTTGGATGTCTTTTTTTTTTTTTTAGATACTGTGAGAAATAGCTCTGGGAGATATAGTTACAGTCAGTGTGAAGCCGTTGTGAGCGGCATAACGTACGCAGCTGTGAGATAAACGCAGACTGTCAAAAATGAAGCTATAGGGCAAAAGAAAAAGACTGTAAGTTGAACTTACTCTACAGTCACCTCCGGGTCATGATCAAACTTCTCATCATGAAGACAAGGCTCCACACCTGTGGGCAGTGCGCAGCCTAATACAACACAGTCACCACGAAACAGACCGCACATAATGAACCCCCAGCAAAACAGAACCGGATATCAGAAAACAACGTAATGTCTGGAGATGGAAAATGAAAGCTAATGAAACTTCAAGAAGAAGAAAAAACAAAAAGCTGAGAGACTTAGACGTAGACACATCCTAAGATGGAATGTTGGTGGGGGGAAAAAAAAACCCCAGCACAGTCTAAACAAAAAGATGCGCACAAAAAGTGGAATATTTGTAGATGAGAGCTGAGAACCGAAGACTCCTCCCCGATTTATAAAAAAGGACATGGTGGAAAAGAAAAAAAAAAAATCTCATTTGAAGGAAAGGAAAAAAAGAGTACAAACAGACCTGTTAATCACAACACGGTATGTCTTAAGCCGGCTTTCCGAATGGCACAGAATTATCCGAGACTGATGAGACGGCTACAAATATGATAGTGGTATTAGTAAACGGTAAACAAAACAAGTGTTTATGTTCACGCGAGCCCATTTTCTGCTGAATGTTCCCGTCAGCAGAAGGTAGTCATTTTCTTTCGTCGTCGGAAGATATTCATCATATAACCTGACACCGTCTGGTATGGAATTTGGCCAAGATTTGATCAGGATCATCTTGTACATTATGACAAGTAATGATCTTAAAACACCACTGTAATCATACAGAATGAAACCAGCTGGACAGCTAGTTTGTATTGTACTAGACATTATTTGTCACAGTACCTAGATAAAGTGATCACGATTCATGTCCCCGCCACCAAACCTGAGAACATGTGACTCTTTATTGAGAGCTTGTCACAAAGCCTGTTGTCTCTCCTCTCCAGAGTAACATGTAATATAGGAGACATTAAGTGCAGGAACCAAATGAACCTGCTTTGATGAGGTCATGGCACGACTCAGACGATCAAGCGAGATAGGAACACCGGCTAAAGGAAAACGCGGTCGTCGGGAACAGGACGTTTAATAATTGGGCGAAGAATCTGTTACAGTGTGACATTCAGTAAGAATTCATTTCAACAAACTTCACCAAGTCACAGAAATTCCGGTGGCTAAAAGAGTACTTGAAACAGAAGGAAATGGTTTTGGATCTCGCTTTCTCCGAGGAATTATGGCTGCGAATTGATCGCAGATTCAGTCTTTTATTTCAGCGGCAGCCTTCCATCCATACGGCGGTCGCTTACACAGTTTAATGCTGAATGTGCACATGCGGCTGTCTTTAGTAGCTGTCTGGTCCACGGTGCAGTGCTTTAAATGAGTATGTTGGAAAATAGCACCAAAATATTTTTTTTTAGAGAACATCACAGGCATATACCAGCAAAAACAATAACTCTGCAAGCAGGGAAATAAAGCAGTTCCACATACATCTGCCAAGTAATATGAAGTTAAGGATCTGTTCACAGACCACGCTGACGGTACTGGCGTTTCTACCTCTGGGTGGCTCATCCGAGTTCAGGCCACGCCCACTTTTGTTTTAAAACCGAATACAGATGCAGATATGACTATTTGGAGCACTAAACAGATGTGCATAGTGGCATTGAATTATACCGCTAGCATACACATAGGAGTTCAAGCGAATAACATGGAACTATTCAGAGAAGACTCGTGGTAAGAGCACCTGTTGTTGTTAGGGGAGCCGAACTAAACACAGAATTATCACAGTATGTCATGCTTTCTAGGTTAGCTTTTCCACTGTACTTTGTTTCGTACCTTGCTTTGCTTTTTCTTGCTCGGTCGCTCAGATTTGACGGACCGTTCAAGTGTAAACATAGTTTTTGAACAAAAGTTTAATATCTTTTGTTTTGCTTTGCTTTTGCGTACACAGATGCTCACATATGCTGCATGCAAATGATTATGGGCAATTGAAAGTCTGGAAGAACATGAAATGAGTCCTTGTCATTCTCAGAGACAAACACTGTTTCTTGGCCTTGAACACATGCTTGATACTGAGACAGGGTGAGAGCATTTGCTTTTGTTCTTTCAGGGTGTAAAACACTGATGGCATGTTTTCTGTGTGATGGCTCGTCATTTCTCAAACTGGATTTGCATCCCCACATACGAGGTATAGAAAGCCAACTGTCTCTTACTGTCACTACAGTAGCTAGCTAATATTAGCACTTGTAACCTGTAAGAACAATTTAGCATTACAGTTTTAAATGGACTTCCTTTGGATGCCAGATCCTCCACAACGCTAACCAGGATAAACGAGGAACGTCACTACAGTAAATGGAAATGAATAAATGAGAGTTAAACTGTATTTCCGTTCATAAAGGATATGGAATATGAGAAGTGAAAGTGTTATACAACTCGTAATACATCGGTACACTTTATCTGTAGCGTTACAGAATGTACTCTTGATATGTGGTATGAAAGACTAAACAATGGGAGGAAAGGGAAGGGAGAGTTAATGATGAAGAAAGAGACAGCGAAGGCGAGAAAGTGAAGTGGAAAATATCTGAAAGATAAACAGCCAGAGTCTGTTACCGAGCGAGAGAAAAAGACACCATCATGAATTAGAGCGAGAGAAAGAGAGACGAGAGGTCTCTTGGCCCACTGCGCTGCAATGCTGTCTGGGTAATTATCACAATTCCACCTGCTGTGACCCTCCATGGCGGTCAAAGGTTGGGAAGGGGGCTCCATCTGCTGAGGAAGAGCTCTTCCAGTGTAACATTAAGTTACTATACATTAAAAAAATCGTGTATCCTACATCCTTAGTTTAAAAATGTTTCTAAAATGGCCAACCTCATTTTAAAATATTCAAAGCTAAGTCCCAAAACACTGATTCCATAAGAAGCAGCTCCCTGGAGTTGATGTGAAAGAAAAGCACCGAGTCGCAGAGATAAACACTATTTTATTTCACGATCGTCTTTCAGTTAAAAAAATACAAAAAAACAACATGTCGAACACATTAAGAAAACGAAAATATGTCATGTTTATCCTCACTATTTGGTTAGCAAACTTTGATTGAAAAGGAATGATGCGTCAACCTTGCTATGGTCAATGTAGTTAAAATAATAGACTTGCTACTGTACAATGCAGCACTTTGTTGTGATTGGCACATTTGAAGAAAGGGTGTGAGAAACGCTATTGTAGCTGACGTTGGATTCCGCACCCGATTCATTCACGTGTCCATACCAGCCAATCACAGTGGAGATGGGCGGGAAGTTGGTACACTTTTTGATTCGGAGAGCGAGCCGAAGCGTCTTTCCGATGCCCTAAAAGCGATGGAAGCCTGATTGGAGGGACGTATACATCTTTTGGATTAGTCAGGAATTACTGTCTTAGGCAGGACCCTAAATGATGCGTTGTACAGAATCTGATCTACACTTTAAATAATTGAGTTCTGGTTTTTACTTATCGAGCATTTTTCCTTCTCCTGCTATCAGTTTCGATAAACATCACAACACCACGTCTAATGCCGGTAATAGTTCCCATTGTAATGTTTTTCAGAGCCACAGAACAAAAATCTTAATCTTCTTAAGACTGTAGTGTTACTTTCATTCACTGAGCTGTTTCCTCTGGAATGTGTATTGACAGATAAGGGAACTTAATTGCTAGCTCTAAATAATTAACGAGACGGAAGATCCTCAGAAATGCCAGGGAGCCTCAGCTGGTTATGTATTCTAACGTTCCATTTAGATCAGGAATAGTCTTGAAAAATAAGACATTTCAGGAGTAATGTTCATTCATAGTCCAGTAGGTCATTACTGAAATCTTGTGACATCTAGACGCCGAATTCTCGACCAGGTTTTAACCAGCCATAGAATTAAATCTGAGTCCTGTTGTAGCAGCCAATCTCCATTCAGCTTCATTTTCTTCACTGACTGTGTCACATTTGTTTCAAGAATGCTGATTTGTACTGGAGTCTATTCACCCTTCTGCCTGTGCAGTGTCTCCTGTGCTACTGGCTGCCACACAACCCCAAAGCATAACAGATCCACCCCCATGCTTAAGGTGATCCTTTCATCAAATGCTGCTCCTTTTTTCTCCAAACATACCTGTGTTGATTTTGGCCGAAGCGTTCTATTTTTTTTTTTTTTTACTTCACCATCCCATAGCACTTGTTGTCAAGATGTTGCTTTGCATACATAAGATGTTCACTTTTATGATGAGGTCACAGGTAATGTTTCTTTCTGATGACTCCTCCATGCAGATCAGGTGCAAGCAGTGCTGCAGGATTGAATATTCCACCACCACGGGAATACAATATTCCACTTTGTCAGCTAACTCTTCCAGCAGGCCCTTCCTGCCATTTGGGGATTTTGCTTTGCCTTTTTGTCCCGCATAAGGGCTGTTCTATCTGAGCGTCTTCCGGATCTTTCTCTGACTTCCACAGATCTTAATCGCCATTTCTTAATCATATTTTGGACATTGGAAACTGTGTGCTGGAAGAACTTTGATATCTTTTTATAGCCTTCCTCTGCTTTGTGGGCATTAATTAGATTCATTTTCAGATCCTCAGCTGCTTAGAGGAGCCCATGGATGTTGAGTGTTAGCACAAGGATTTATAAGTTCGAGAATTCATTACGCTCTGAACCTGATATCATCTGACAATTCCCAATGACAATTCATGGCTCAGTTAATGAGTCATAATGAGTCAGTTAAGACCTAACAAGTTCTAAATGTTGCAGCTGATATGGTGTCCAAACCGTATATAAAAATGTTCTGGGTTGACAAATACATATCCTGAAATAAGAATGTGCAAGTGAGATAAAAGACTAATGGGTTTTTAAAGAGGAAATGAAGAGATGTTGCATTACTTTGTGTAAAATACATTCGACTTCACACACACACACACACACACACACATGCACTGTCACTATCTTCCCAAAGATGCAACGGTGTCTGAAGTAGCAGTTGTTTGTGGATATTGAATAATTTCTTCATAACTTTTAACTTTGTACATGCTGTTTTATCTGAACATCTTCTTGTGTCCCTGTAAAGAACATCTTTTAGAAAACATCTTGCTTTTTATTAAAAAACAAAACAAAAATGAAATGAATTAAAAGAGCCCAACCATTTATTTCAGTGCACTGAAGTTGAAGTTAGAATTAGGGGTCGGTTTTAGCTTAGGATTTAACTACAGTGACACACACGTCATTGTGCGTCACAAGTCCTCTGTGCACGGAGCTTGCATGTTCTCCCCGTGCTTTGGGGGTTTCCTCCAGGCACTCCGGGTTTTTCCCCCCCGTCCAAAGACATGCTTTGTAGGCTGACCGGCATTTCCAAATTGTCCGTAGAGCGTATGAGTGTGTGATTGTGCCCTATGATGGGGTTGGCACCCCGTCCGGATTGTCCCAAGCCTTGCGCACCTATTCCCCTGGGAGAGGTTCCATGTTCCCCTCGACCCTGTGCAAGATAAGCAGCACAGAAAATGGATGGATGGATGTATATCCATATTTATCGAGCAGTATATTTAGTGTTTCTTGGTTTTCTGGTTGTTTGGGGGGGGGGGGGGGGGGGGGGTTCTATGCGATAAATTACAAAACCAACTGAACCTCACATACTCTATATTGTTCTTCAAATCCAGTTCTTGTTGAATGTGCAGAAAACTTATCGATTACAAACGCTGCTTCATAACTAGTAATGTTAAAAATAATAATAATACTAATAATAATAATTTATCACGTTTTGATAAGCTCCATTTTACACCTGTTGTGGTGAGCACCACTCAAGCAATGCAGTTTTACCAGTTCTAATATTCTCCTATGTTAATGTGGCATTTTACATCGGGCACGTGCGCAGCGTGTGCAGCGTGCGCAGCTTGTGCAGCTGACACGTACTACACGCTTTACATTTCACAATTTCAGAATGTAAAATCAACAGAAAATGTTCTGTTTTTGTGTACATGTGATCATCATTTTCTTTACAACGCACGATTCCGATCGATCAGAAGGTGTTGACAATAGTCCTTGGCTTAATGCAGTCGCTCTAACATAATATAGTTTCTATAGTAACGAGTTAGACGAGGACTTGTACAGTGGGCACGCCACATAAACAGATAAAAAAAACGTGTGCGATCGTAGATATGGTGACGCACACACTTCCGTCCTCAACTTAGACCTGAAATGGTGGAAACGGACGATGATATAATTTCTTATTTTAAAATGGAAAAAATAAGCAAGAGCACAAAATGAGCACGAGCCTTCTCTTTTATTCAGATTGTTTTTATTTATCATTGTGCGGAACCTGTCTAATTTTAGCTCCTTGAGTTCTTTGGGCTGGTATTACAGTGTATTGAGCTTTCCATGCAGTGCTCCCAGTCACTGTGGATTGTAGAGGATTCACACACACATATATACACACACACACACACTACCACACACATACACACACGCATACTTGGAGCATGTTACTGCTGTTTATATGCTTTTCTCTATTTTCTCCCACTCTTTCTTTCTTTCCACCGCCCATCTCTTTCCCAGCTCTGTTTTTTTTCCCCCTTTATCTTTTTTCTTTTCTCTCATTCTTTCCCTCAATTTATTTCCTCAGTTTGTTCACTCATCCTCACCCCTTTCATCTCTCACACCTTTATCTTTCCATGCATTCTCTCTTTCATCTCACTCGCCTTCTCTTTTCTTTTGTCTCTTCTCTCTTTTGTTCCTTCTCATCTCTCTTTCTCTCTCTCTCTCTCTCTCTCTCTCTCTCTCTCAGACACACACACCATTTTTCCACTTCCTACACATTAGGGTCAATGTTCGTTTAGCTCCATGAAAGCTGCAGTAGTTCATATTATAAAAGCAGCACATTACAAAAGAGCCACTGTTACATCCTTTGATTTGTTGGTATTTTAAAGTCATGATGAGCCCAAACAATGAAATACTTGTGTATTCGTTAAGCTATATAACAACCTAATAGATTATTAAAAGACCATATTTTGCACTGTAATGTACGTGATGTCGTTGCTTGTCCGCAGCAACGTGCATGTGGGTCAATAAGTAAACATAAAATCTGTAACATTATGAATTACACATGATAAATCACTGCCGAAATGATTTTTTTTAATTAAATCGCTGGAAATAGTCTCCCTTTTTTTCTGGTCAGTGCTTTTGTCTCTGTTGTCTTTTCCTCACCACTCATCTCTTTCACCATCTCTGTGTCTGTCCTGCTTTCTGTTTGTCGTTCTCTCTTTTCTTCCGGTTTGCTACGTCTCTCTCGCCTTCTTTCTAAATTTCTGCCTTTCTTCCTTGTCTCGTTCATTTGTTCTTGCGATCTGTGTCACGCAACATCCTCAGCAGAAAGTTCACGAGTTTGCTAGCGATTTGTCTGGCGTAGAATTAGATTACTCTCCTCCTCATTTCCCCACAATAGACATGCTTTGAGCCCCTTACTGGAAAACAGCGTTGCTGGGACGTTTTAATACCACCCATAATGCGGAGTGCATGACTTCCCTGCCTGTTTTTAATCGTCCACGTCGCGACGTCTACTGGACATTTTCGTTTTCAGTGTCTGAGCGGCAGCGGAGGTCTGAAAAATCTTTTATTTTTCATTTTTTTAAGCATTACAAGAGAATCTATCGCCACCTCCACGAGACTTTGACGACACACTTCCTCCCCTGAAAAGCACTCCACACCAAAGAGTCTCTCGCAAAGTCTATATAGTTGAGAGTGAAAACAGGAAAGATGCAAACAGGAATGCGAAAGAGGTTTAATATGTAGGGAGGTGTAGCGTGGGGGTGAGAGCGTGCAGTCGACAAATGGAGGGATTGCTAGTACTTTTTATATATATATATATAAAATATATATATATATATCAGAATGAGGCCTGTTTAGACATTGAAACGAAAGGTTAAACATCCGTTACGGCAGCCGTCGTAGATCGTCGTTCACAGGAATTCATTCGTTCGTGTTCTGCAACTGCTTTATTTGGATCAGGGTGTCGGTTTACCCAAAACTTATGCCAGAACCAGTGGGTGTACACCCTGAATGGGATGCCTGTCCATCGTAGGGTAAAATGCACACACACGCACACACACTCATTCACACCTAGGGGCAATCTAGTGTCACAGGCATGTTTTTTGGGACCTGGGAGAAAACCCGAGAACTCAGAGGGAACCTACACGGATACAAACCTGCGACCCTGGAGCTGCGAGGCGGCAAAGCTACCTACTGCAGCACCGAATGCAAATGCATGGTTTGCAAGTGGATTTGCATGATATAAAGAATGATGTAAGAAACGGATCCGCGTTTGAACGTTCATTTTTCTAATCAGTATTTGAAAACGACTGAAGTCCGCGTAATGGTTCCATCCTAATGTATGAAAAGCCAGAAGTGTTTTAATATAAGTTGCGCTGATTACCGATATATATATTTTTTTACAAATCTGATCGGCGTATAGGTCGTGCGCCTCCTTTCTCCATCTCCGATTTGAAATTGATAGCAGCAATAAAGTTTTATCACCGTGGGACTGCGGTAGAGAATGAAACAGCTCCCGTGCGACTGCTTCTTGATAAGCTTTCAATTCTGCGAAGGATCCTTATTTTATTACACATATTACAGTCAATATGAAAAAACAGAGGTTCAGCAGTTGGGAGAGGAGTGAGGGTTACTGGTTCATACTGGGGCCGCTACATTTCGATCCTCTGTGTGTGTGTGTGTGTGTGTGTGTGTGTGTGTGTGTGTGTGTGTGTGTGTGTGTGTGTGTGTTTCTTTGCACAGACAGATTGATTGGGAGGTAAAGTCATTCTCGCTTTGAGCTTTCCCCTTGGTCATCTCTCTCTCTCTCTCTCTCTCTCTTCCACATTTTAGCCTTTCATGATTTATATTGACGTCACTTGCAATCATCAGCCATTCTTGCCTGGTTTTGTCTCCAGGCCTGCTCTTTATATACTGAAGAAAAAATATAAAAACACAACTCTTCAGCTGCGAGATTGTCTGAGGAAAGCCTCACAGACAGATCTTAAAACAGTCGGTTTGCACAATTGAAGAATTTCTGTACAAACAAGGAAGGTTATTTGCATGCTCGACATACTTATTAATTCAGTTCGGTGTTGTAACCGACGTGAGTGGGTAGGAGTTCACCTCCGATCGCGAAGTGATGTGGTGGAATACAGATGAATCCCAATTTGCAGATGACCAGCAGCACTTATGGGAGGGGTTTCTGGTCAGAGCGTTTATGGGAGGGGTTTCTGGTCAGAGCGTTTAGGGGAGGGGTTTCTGGTCAGAGCGTTTATGGTAGGGGTTTCTGGTCAGAGCGTTTATGGGAGGGGTTTCTGGTCAGAGCGTTTAGGGTAGGGGTTTCTGGTCAGAGCGTTTAGGGTAGGGGTTTCTGGTCAGAGCGTTTAGGGTAGGGGTTTCTAGTCAGAGCGTTTATGGGAGGGGTTTCTGGTCAGAGCGTTTAGGGGAGGGGTTTCTGGTCAGAGCGTTTAGGGTAGGGGTTTCTGGTCAGAGCGTTTATGGGAGGGGTTTCTGGTCAGAGCGTTTAGGGGAGGGGTTTCTGGTCAGAGCGTTTAGGGTAGGGGTTTCTGGTCAGAGCGTTTAGGGTAGGGGTTTCTGGTCAGAGCATTTATGGGAGGGGTTTCTAGTCAGAGCGTTTAGGGTAGGGGTTTCTGGTCAGAGCGTTTATGGGAGGGGTTTCTGGTCAGAGCGTTTACGGTAGGGGTTTCTAGTCAGAGCGTTTAGGGTAGGGGTTTCTGGTCAGAGCGTTTATGGGAGGGGTTTCTGGTCAGAGCGTTTAGGGGAGGGGTTTCTGGTCAGAGCGTTTAGGGTAGGGGTTTCTGGTCAGAGCGTTTAGGGGAGGGGTTTCTGGTCAGAGCGTTTAGGGTAGGGGTTTCTGGTCAGAGCGTTTATGGGAGGGGTTTCTAGTCAGAGCGTTTAGGGTAGGGGTTTCTAGTCAGAGCGTTTAGGGTAGGGGTTTCTGGTCAGAGCGTTTACGGTAGGGGTTTCTAGTCAGAGCGTTTAGGGTAGGGGTTTCTAGTCAGAGTGTTTAGGGTAGGGGTTTCGGCTATGTATTTTTTTGTGCATTTTAAGTAAAGTGAAAAAGAAGAAAACATTTTAAAGCTTGGACTATTTAAGGATGGACCAGTTCTTAAAATGCACGAGCTGAAATTGCTGATTAACCGAGAGTATGGAGATAGATAGGATGTCCGCAGTATCATCTGGAAGGTTTTAACACCCTGTTCAAATCCAGCCTCAGTAGCGTCAGACAGCAAGCCTGGATCGGCTTCTTTGAGGTGGCATGCACTGCTGAGCTGACTGCCCAGTCTCGCGCACACCTCTCCACTTCATACAAAGTGATATCATAGTCTTAATCATCCTTTAAAGCAAAAGAAAACAAACAAAAAAAGAGACTTTCTCAGTGTCGTTTTGAACAGTTGACTATAATTCACATTTTAAGTCTTCCTTAACAGTTTCTTATACTCTGAAGTATTCACATGCATACACACACACACACACACACACCCTGGTATCCACCTTAAGTCTACAAAGGAGAGGTGGATACTACAAAATGCAGACCAAATGTGATGTATGTAGTTTTGATTATTCTTTTCATGACACAGCCAGTGTACCGTATGCCTTTATGTGTATTTTTTTATCAGCTTTTACTTCAAAACCTTTGGAGATGTTCCTGAGGTTAGGCGTAAGCGCACTGCATAAGGCTATGTAACAGAAAATGATCATGAAAACAATAAACGTGAAATTATTATTATTTTTTTTTGAATTTTCCAAATAAATAATATCATTCCGAGGTGGCTAGAAGAACACAGGTTCATTACCCAAACCTCTTTAATAAAAACAGATCATTTCTGTTCTTAAATCAGATCGGCGGAGCTGCGTTCGACACCGTTGTAAAAGTGTGTTAGTGGTGGAATTTAGTAAATGCGTCGCTGTATTAGTTGGTACTGTAGGTCCACATTCCAGGATGTGTCGAGGAGAGGTTTGGAAATAGCTAAGCTAACAGACTGACGCTAGTACAGGTAGGTAATCATACAGTAGGTTTATTTCAACAAGAATATTTAAGGCAGGGGTATTCTATGTAACTAAAATTTGTAAAGGTCCAGCTATTTAAAATTCCTTGCTTACGAAAGTCTGAATAAGTAATTGTGATTGGTTCATGGCTACAAATAAAACATCAGTCTGGAGTGGTTTTATTTTGCACTGGCACGTTAATGTTAACCAATTCTGACTCTGTGTACTTTGAACAGACGAAACAAGTGAAAAATAAACACATCTACTTCTCCGTCTAGTCATCTTTAAACATTCTGTTTTTGTAGTTGACTTTTTTTTTTTTTTAACAAGCCGTGTCAAAACATCACAAATCTGTGAAAGTGTTCAGTATATTCATACAAATGCACGTGATTGGCTGCAACAAGCCACGACAGAGGACGTCTGCGGCTGCGATGCCGAGCGTTTATAAAACGGAACAAATTTTTCCTACACTTCAAGTGTGCTGCGATATTTTTATTTTTTCCCCCCCGAGTGCTTGATTCAGCCCTTGCTGGTTTGGCATCCGGACTGTTCCGCCAGTTGACGAACCCTGATTTAAAGTATATTAAGGATATCAAGACGTCTTTATTTCTGCAGCAGTAATTTGCTGTTAAAACGAAAGCCATCCATCTATCCACCCATCCATTTTACATACCACTTATCCGACATGGCATCACGGTGAAGCCTGGTGCCTATTCCAGTGAACGCTGGGCACAAGGCTGGGGAAAACCTGGACGGGGATGCCGACCCACCGCACACACATTCACACACCTACTCACACACCTCGGACAATTTGGAAACGCCAGTCAGCCTACAACGCATGTTTTTGGACTGGGGGAGGAAACCGGAGCACCCAGAGGAAATGCCCAAAGCACAGGGAGGCTATGCAAACTCGGACATTTGAACCGTCACTACACACAGAACTTTTCATAATAATAAAACGACAAACCATGATAAATTCCACCATTAGCACACTTTGGCTTATTAATGTTGAATGAATAGGTGGAGTGCCTCGAATAAGCAAAAAGCCACTTGAGGGCATGTGTTACAATGATTCGATCACAAGAAAAGGTCAAGGGAGTTCTTAGGCATGACGCGACGTGGAGTGCCTAAAACGGCGTATAGTTCAAATTCATTGTTCAAGAAGCAATAAAATGTATTATGAATAATATTCCCGAT
This sequence comes from Ictalurus punctatus, assembly GCF_001660625.3. Taxonomy (NCBI): domain Eukaryota; kingdom Metazoa; phylum Chordata; class Actinopteri; order Siluriformes; family Ictaluridae; genus Ictalurus; species Ictalurus punctatus. The sequence goes on along the minus strand of NC_030433.2, from coordinate 2,822,220 downwards.
AAACAGTTCTTCCAGCACACAACGTAGTGTTACGAGTAAGCTTTGTTTTGTAAGCAACACAACAGGAAACCGTAAGCCATTCCATGGACAGAACAATGGCTGTAGTGTAATGGTTTTATTGGTTTATAACTGTGCACATTGATACAGAATTCAGTTAGAGTGATGCAGACAGGCATGTGTACGTCAAGGATTTTACTATGTCTTTGAATGCGACTTAGCCAATCAGATCTTAGGACCAAAAATATCTGTTTTATAAATGGAACGTTTACATGTCATTGAGTTAGTAAAATAATATGTTATTGTCCATCCTATGAAGTGAAGAAAATAGGGCTTTTGTGTGTGTGTGTGTGTGTGTGTGTGTGTGTATGCAAATGTGCGTGTTAGTGAGTGTGTGCATGTAGCGGAGTGTGAGTTTGTGTATGTGCTAAAGGGACAGTTGCCTGGGGCTTGTTTCAGTTTTTTTAGAAGATGTCAGATAGAACAAAGCTCTACTACAGAGGTTAAATAGCTGTCACTATGCTATTTGACACGCACGCCCAAACACACACACACACACACACACACACACACACACACACACACACACACACACAGGGACCTCAGTGGGCCTGTCCTGAGCAGGGGTGTGTTCTGTTGCCTTTTAGCTGCCTCTGCACTCCTACAGCTGCTTTTCAGTCACTGACAGTCAAACAGAAGAAAACACACAGGTAAGTTTTAGACATCCATATCTTACAGATTCAGATGGACATCACCGTGGATGTGTTGATTGTGTCTTCAGAGCTTGTGAGTTTTTTTATGTAGCAAGTGTGTTTCAGTAGTGAACGAGTACATGTTAATCGTTCGCGAGTAGACAGGAATGTGAGCACACCCATTTTCTACAAGTTGTTAACTGTTTGACTTTTGATAATTCCTTTCCCTCTGGGGAAAATATCTGGAACCAGAGGGCAAGCATTTTTGCATGCATTCACGATGCGTAGTTATATCAAGTTTTAGTTTTTTGGTTTGTTTTTGTTCAGATCGATACGATTAATGATGCTATAGGAAATACAGGTTTATTGATCCAGTGATATGCACTAATAAGGGATTTGTAGCAGTCGGAAATTCCTTGTAATCACACCGACACGGCAAAAGAGGCAAAACTGAAGCAGAGGGAACATGTTTGGGTAATATTTGGGTTTGGGGAACATGTCAAATATAGTCTAGTATACATAAAGCAGTACAGTATAAATTGTTATTGCAATCGTGACACTCAAAATTCTAGCTGAGAAAACAAGAACTATATTCTATACATAAATGTGAAGCGACACGGAGGCGAAATGATTCAATATAATTGCTTTCTATCGCTCTGTTGTTGTTGTAACTTTTCCCCATTTCAGGAATAAACGGATGAAAGCATGTGACACGGCAGCAAATTGCTCATGGGTTTCCCTCCTCCTAGCCAGACAGAAAAGAGAGACTGTGTGTGTGTGTGTGTGTGTGTGTGTGTGTGTGTGTGTGTGTGCGCGTGTGCTTTATGATTGACCCATTTAACTGCTGCCACTTGTATCTTTTAGGCCAAATTATGTCCCAAATGAAAATGAACCAATTATTAGGCCAAATGTTGTTTTATCATGTTGTTATTTTTGCCTCACAGTAATTAGAGCATTGACGGAGTTCAATCCATTAAGTCACTTGTAAATGAAATAATCTTTGATAGGAGGGGAATCGAGGCCATGTTTTCTCCTTTAACCGAAAACGGAGTCAATTCTCTACGACCGAGATCAGCTGTTTCATCAGTTATCAAACACTATACAAGTCCGTCCATCATTTTTCACTTGTATACATCCAATAAAGTGATTTCTATGCAGCGCTAGAAAGTCTGGAATAGTGTAGAATTACAACACTCATTTCCAGACTGTAAAAATACAGATATTTGGAAAATGTTTCTGAAAAATCCTGGCTATCGTGTTGTCAGAGTGCCACTGCAGTTAATCCGTTGTCTTTATACATTCCCTTATTTTCCGATTCTCTCAAGGGAAGTACTGCACTACATCAACCCGTGTTGATGTAGAGCAGTATTGCTCAGAAGACTGCTATAACTGAACGTCAGATGTTAGTTGTTAAAAGACAGTGATTGCATTGTGTGTTAGGATTGTACTTGTAGTGAAATATACGGTGACGCAGCTGTGTAAAATACTGACGCTAACGGTGCATGAATGGGCTATTCAAATGAGGTCTACTCGAACACTTAATATAGATTTGGTTTAGATCCGTCTTATCGATTGAAGCTTTGTACGCTGGGATACTCGGAGGATTTTGTTAAGATCTATGAATGGTCCAATTTAGAGCTAATTGAGCTCATTAAGACCAGATGGCCAGATGTTTGCTCTGGACTATATTTACAGCTTTGTCAGAGTCTAATAAGATGGTAAGTAACTTGAACCATCAACCCTCATTGTTCGCGTTTTGAGATTTACAAGATGCTTTGCACTTTTTTTTTTTTTTTTTAAAGTTGCATCTACACAATTACAACGAGGGACAGGCAAATATTACGTTTTCATGTATGAAATTTTTTACTATGGTTTATAAGATTACAAAAAGAAATAAAAATTACCGTGTATATCCGCACCTTAAAGTAAGCAAACAAGTCAGCAGCTTGCATAAGCAGTTGGTCGTGGTAGGTTTTTAAAATGTTTATTATTTCAGGTCATAGCTATGATTGTTAATCAAAGCAGTAAGGAAAGATGATCAGTTAACTTGCATTTATGAGTCGGAGCAATAGTCCTGTCCGACTATTTCAAACACGTATGATTCATCAATTGCCAACAAAAACAGTACTGGGAATATTGAATATTAAGATTGATCATATAACTTATCATTGGCACGTAGTTCATTGCAATAAGCATAAACCTGTAAAAAAGAAAAAGACACTTTAAGTTCATACATTCAGTCACGTAGTTGTTTATCAAAGACTGGTAAAGGCCATAATAGGATTGTGTTGAACAATGTGTGTGATTCGTCTAAATGTCACTCTCAAATTGCATTAAACAAATGTCAGGCCTAATGAAAATAAATAAATAAATAAATAAATAAATACATAAAATAAGCCAGTTATCTGAAATGGCTTCTTCATCACCTAATTCACGCAGTTAAAAACCCTTGGTGCAATTCCATTCAAACAATTGTGTAGTCAAATCAAATAAAATTAGACCTTGCATCTTATTAATGATATGTTGAAAGACTGGATTCTTTGGCCTTCTCAGGAGCAATTCATGTCACTTCTTATAACATTAACCATTTAATCTTTAAATGCCAAAGGATCCCTTCAGTCTGCTGTTTGCTTTTATTGAGTTACTGTTTAAGGTCAGCAGTCGTGTTATTGAACGAGTGTGTGTGTGTGCGGGCGTGTGTATCTGAGTGTGTATTTTGAGTGCAATGGGAACCGATGTCTGTAACGTCAAACTGGTGGACATTTGTGATTAACGCAGACCTCTGAAGATTTTTTTTTTTAAAAATGCTCTACATGATCTATTAATTTATGCTTTGTGCATTTGGATTGGAATCCTGTGAGACACAATAAAAAAAGGCACAGAAGTGGGACGTTGTTACTTTTATGCAGGCCGGAGCAGCTGGTCAGATACAGTGCCCTCAACTAACATTGGCACCCTCGGTAAATATGAGCACAGAAGGCCGTGAAAAATTGTCTTTATCGTTTAACCTTTTGATCTTTTGTTTTAAAAAAAAAAAAAAAAAATCACAAAAATACTCTGCTCTCATGGATATCAAACCATTGCAAACAAAACACAGGTTTATAAAATATATCTGTCTATCTTTGTAAAATATAGGTGTGCAACAATTATTGGCACCCTTTTAGTCAATACTCTGTGCTGCGTCCCTTTGCCAAGATAACAGCTCTGAGTCTTCTCCTGTAGCGCCTGATGAGGTTGGAGAATACGTGGTAAGGGATCTGAGTCCGTTCCTCCATACAGAACCTCTCCAGATGCTTCAAATCCATCACGCTGGTGGACTCTACTCTTCTGTTCACCCGACAGGTTTTCTATGGGGTTCAGGTCAGGGGAGTGGGATGGTCAGGGCAGGACTTTGATTTTGTGGTCAGTAAACCATGTTTGTCTTGATTTTGATGTGTGTTTTCGATCGTTGCCTGCTGGAAGATCCAACCACGGCCCATTTGAAGCTTTCTGGCAGAGGCAGTCAGGTTTTCATTTAATAACTGTTGATATTTGATAGAGCGCATGATGCCATGTATCCTAACAAAATGTCCAGGTCCTCTGGCAGAAAAACAGCCCCAAAACATTAAAGATCCACCTCCATATTTAACCAAAACCACCTCTGGTGTTTATTACCAAAAAGCTCTATTTTGGTTTCATCTGCCCGTAGAACCCGATCCCATTTGAAGTTCCAGTAGTGTCTGCACACTGAAGACGCTCGAGTTTGTTTTTGGATGAGAGTAGAGGCTTTTTTATTGAAACCCTTCCAAACAGCTTGTGGTGATGTCGGTGACTTCAGATTGTAGTTTTGGAGACTTTCTGACCCCAAGACGCAACTAACTTCTGCAGTTCTCCAGCTGTGATCCTTGGAGATTTTTTGGCCACTCGAACCGTCCTCTTCACAGTGCGTTGAGACGATACAGACACGCGTCCAATTCCAGGTCGATTCATAACATTTCCATTTGACTGGTTATTTCCCTGATGGTGGAAATGGGCATTTTCAATGCTTGTGCTATTTTCTTATAGACACGTCCCATTTTGTGAAGCTCAACAACCTTTTGCCGCACATCACAGCTACATTCCTTGGTCTTACCCATTGTTATTAATGACCAAGGCTGCTTCCGAAATCACATAGTATTTTTTGATTTTTTTTTTTTTAACAAAAGATCAAAGGGTTAAACAATAAAGACAATTTTTCACAGCCTTCTTTGCTCATATTTACCAAGGGTGCCAATATTAGCAGAGGACACTGTAACTAAACAAAAGCTGTGACTGTAAGGGGTTTGCTTGTAGCCACTTAACATCATAATTCACATAATCTTTATAAACCTGATGCTCATATGGACCATCTACTGGGTATTGTGTAACTCACTGGCATAACTAGTACAGATGGCATGTAGCCATTGTTTATTTGTCTATTGTTAATCTTAGCATTAGCATTTTTGTAGTTAAATTATTCCTTTAAGCTTTTGTTTCCTTTCACTGCTTGGTTCCTGTGTAACATCGATCGCCCACAGCGTTGTTAACCTTTCTCCTCCTCCTCTGCCTTCCCCACTACAGATGTCTGCTTGGTTCCTGTAGAGACAGCCAGAGACCCAACTGTGTGTGCGTGCTTGCGAGTGAGTTTGAGAAGGAAATATGCCACAGTATTTCATAAACGGAAAGGTTATAGGGCTTGACATCTGTATTGACGTATATTGATGTGATATTTCTCAGCATCCGTAGCCTTAATTTGTAGATCAAGGACATTTTTAAAGGCTTTTAAATAGGATAAATGCATTGGGTCATTTCCAAACACTTAAAAATGTTCACCCAAAAATTGAAATATATGGCAGTGCATAAAATTGGACCCGATCTGCATCCTCTCATCAGACTGATTACTACTAAGCTAGGTAATTAAGCTAGCATAGCAAGTTAGACGTTTTGCTAGTCATGTTGTGTTACTTTAGGAAACACAGTGCAATCATGGAGTTGAGTAGTAAAGGCCGTTTTTCTGAAAGAAGAGGGTAGAAAGGGACAAGTCTTTTTTTTGTTTGCTCGGATAATGTGATGTTGAACGGGGTGGTTAAGTTGTAGTATTGTTGACCATGGTTAAGTCAGCTCCTCTGCTGTTGCCCTAGCAATTGATACCAGAAAACACCTCACCTATTAGCCTGTTACATTAAATATGTTCCATTGGTCCAAAAAATTTTGTAAAAGCCAAACATTTTGTATATTATATTTAGGTTGGGGTGGATTATGGGTAGATGGATAAAACGGCCAGTCTGCTAGCTCACACTTTATCTTTTGTTCCTTTACTTTTAAATCGCTGACATAAGTATACTGTTATCCTCTTATTAACCTTCCCAGTACTGGATGTAGCTTGCATATACTGTCATGAATGTACTGTCTCTGAATATGTGCAGAAGTATGTGTATATATACACATTCCTGCTTACAGAATTGTTCAGTTGTTGAAATATAGCATTCATGAAGATCCATGAATGCCCTTATTTAAGTGATTCCCAAGAGTCTCAGTGGGATTTTCAATCCTTTCACTGATTTATGTTTAATTTAGTGGTTTACTTTGGTGGGTCATTGTCATGTTGAAAAAGGAATCATATTCCAATGTTTAACTTGGATGGATATTTTCAAGACTTTGGACTATACACTGTACCCCAGTTCTAATTGGAGAGGAAAGCTAGTTACACAAGTAATCATGGAGCCTTGATGAAAATGACTTGGATACCACCTTGTGCGTATGTGCAAGCATGCTGAGACCTTGATCGAATTCACAAAGGGACGAATGACGCAGCGTTTGCAAAAAAAAAAAAAAAAATACCATCGCCTTACAACCAAAGTCATCAGTGCACCGTTGCATTCAGGCCAAACGTATAGCCACATCATGCATATTTTTCCCCTCTTTCTGCTGAAGAGATTGATAACAAACAAACAAACAAAAAAAATCAGATTTCGGAATCATGCGCTGGCTCGTAAGTGACTCCAGCACAATGGGGAGCTCCAACGGCGGGCTCAGTCCATTTGGCCATGCTGGTGTCGTGATTCTGAAATCCGCACTATCCTGTTCAAGACCTCTTGACAGGCGCAAAGTGCAACCCTGATACATTGTATCGTCCTGAGAAGTACAGTATGTAGCCACATGCCTACTAGTCCACGGTGCAATAAAGAAGGTCACAAGAAACTTTAGTTTGTTGTATATTTTTTGACAGGAGAGACACTAAAATTGCACGTAAACTTATGTAATGCAGCAAACCAGTAAAACACACCAACCGGAAATGCAGAAAGCTCTTCCCCCGACAGCCGTTCCGTCCAATAACTCCTGTTTCTGAAAGGGAAATACCTTTTTAATATTTACGAGCATTTACGTGTAGGAAGAGTCCACAATCGTATATTGTTCTAAAGGTTTTTGGCCGAACCATTCCATTTTAAATCATCATCACGAGACACTGCATCATTCATCACATCCCGTGACAATTTAGCTTGTAAAGCTGTAATATATTATATCTAGTTTATTCAGAAGATGATTTCAAATCATACATTTTCCATTGGAGACGGGAGTTCTCCAGCGGTTCAGAAAATCTGGACGCAATAGTGCTAGACCGACGAAACAGGAATCTTTCATGGTTTAATTAGGAAACATTATATATTGTCTATTTGGTGGGAGGTCACTTTTCTAAACTGTTGTCTTTGGATGTTGTTTTCTGTGAAGATTCACGCTAACAGAAGCATGATAATTGGACCATATGGGTAAGTGTAGGTCCATCATCTTGATGGAAAATGCCATACACTTTTTTTTTTTTTTAAATGTTATGTTGTGCTACATTCTAATTAACAGTGTTTGTTTGTTTGAATAATTTTGTGGTGATTTTTAGGTTACTGTGGAAATATTGTCTCGTCTGCAGCATGAAAATGAGTTATGTGCTCACATAATCAGATGACCTTAAAATGATGCATGTCTGCTATTCCTCTATTGAACCAGTGAGTCAGCAACCTCAGCAGTTCTGTTTTTTGATTTCAGAACTGATGATAAACGGTAGGCTGATGTTCCAATTGGCAAGAACGCATTTATTTGTATTTATATGATAGGTTTAATGCCGATGATGTTCATTTTAATTTGTATTATTTTCTTAAAAATAAGAGATATTACCTGTTCCCTTAGCTCCTTAGATTTATTTAATCCGGCCAGTTTACTGTAGATGGGTTACGGCGAACGAAAAACAAGGTTTTGTTCCATATTGTGTAGTGTTTCCCTTCGCTCGTCTGACCACTCATGCTCCGAATCATGTGCCGTCTCCTCTAAACAACACACGTGCAGGAAACATGAAAAACTTCTTGTGAATAAACAGGGCATTCTGTGTTCATTGCTAAATATGGCCAATGAGGCACAAAAGGTCATTGATGTTAATCTCTCTCTTTCCCTCCCATGCTTTGCCTTTCTCATGAACTCTGTGCTTGCAGAGAATCAGTCTGAAGTCATAATCCATGTCCTGTGACATTTCAAGGGTCAGGATGGTTATAAGAAACCCTGAATGGTCCTGAAGGGTTTCCCATGGTGGAAAACGTAAAAGAACAGGTTTAACTTTTGACTGTTACAGCGCCGACAATCTAGCCGAGCGTCGGCACGGCCATTTTAGTTTGTTAAATAACAAGACGTTTTATTGATCCGTTTATTACCAGGCGTAGATTATGTTGAGCATCTGCCATACGAGTCTCTGTACACGAGTTGTTACGAGAATAACGATGACACGTCAAAACGAGCGCATTAATATAAACCTTTGATTTGAATTGCAGCTGGAACTACTGTCAAAGATCTTCTGACCAATCAGAATCAAGGAAGGGTAGTGTAGAGTTGCAGGTCACACATGACAACACGTTCTAAAACTAAATCTTTTGGGTTAAAATCAATTATTGGAGTTGCCACTACTCTTAATTCTCTCACACAAATAGCTCATGTTAGCAAGCTGGCTAAGCATTGAGGAATACAGTGCAGTGTAGTGCTCCAAACTCTGCGGCCATTTACTCATAGAGCTTGTTTTCAGTCATTCGGAGTGAATAAAAATGATGTATGCAAGATGTTTGAGTAAATGCCGATGTGATCATCGCTGATTATTGTTCGCTGTGCGGAATATGTTTAGTAAAATATCATATGCTCAATACGGATGGCTGTCACGAATGCGGACGCAAGTGCAGATTCAAAGTTCAAACAAGACAACAGATACTAAGCATACGTGAACAAGGAAAACAAACGTAAACCGACACCTAGGAGACGAGAGAGCGTAACATGACGACTTGAGACAAACAAAGCCAGACACAGGGTGCTGTACAAACCGTGACTTAAACACACACAGGTGCTCGTTAACCGGGATGAGAGTCAAGTGCGGGTGGTCATGTGACCGTGATGCAGTGACTGCTGGGAATCGAAGTCCATAGTTCCTTCCAGAGATTCATAACAATGGCCCCGATACAATCAAAAGAATTAATCTCTCTTTCCTACACAGGTCTACAGTTTAATTTCGATAGCACACAAACATCTAGCTGATGTTGTCGCAAGTTACATGTAGCTTGTTTGCTACTTGGAAAGATGTCATCTTTTCATATTGCATTTGCGCAGAGAAGTTTATCCCTTCGTCGAACTGTGTAGTCAATCACATATTAAACCATGCCTAATCCATAGAGACATGGAGATTTCTGGAACATGGAGTTAAATGTAGACGTACGGTGTCATCAAGTGTACATCAGTCATATTGAGATAAATGTACGTACACCGAACACATTCATTCACGATCATACGCATTATATAACTTGCCTTAAACGTCGGTAGTGTTTTCGACGTGCATACAGTTTAACGAAAGACTTTATTACATACGATTAAGGCGATGGGTTGGTATGCTCAAACAGTCTCATCGCATTAATAGGTATGAATCAGAGAATGAGATTAGGGAAATAGAACTGAAAATACTGTCACGTTTGTGTATCAGGATCTGTTTCGGCATTTAAATCAGAGGAGATGTCTGCTGTGCTTTTGGAGAGCTTGGCGCGGATGCCAGTTTCTACATAAGTTCAGTATTAATCACTTCGTTTCATTATGTGCAAACAGCTGTCACCCGGACTCTGCCATGCCGTGCTGTGATTTTCAGTTCCTCTGAATATTTGCACCAGTGTGTAACCGAACAGCTATAGCTGGACTTGTCTTATCAATACAAATCAGCTGATCTTCAGTAAATGTGTTAATAATATCTGTAAATACGTCATAGATAGGGATTCCCAGACAATTCATATTTGTGCAGTCATGACTTCAAATTATTAATACACTAAGGAAGTATTGCAGTAAACTTTTTTTTTTTTTTTTGCCTGTGTGTATTGTCTTGTTGATAGGTTAAGCGCGGTCAGCACTATGACTGATGGGGACTATGATTATTTGATTAAACTCCTGGCTCTCGGTGACTCAGGAGTGGGGAAAACAACCTTCCTTTACCGCTATACAGACAACAAGTTCAACCCCAAATTCATCACTACCGTGGGCATTGACTTCAGGGAAAAGAGAGTGGTAAGCTTCTTACGTTCTTACTTATTTCCATTTTGTTTTGAATCCGATGTTGTGAAGGCATGAGGTCAAGAAAGCAACTTTAGGCAAACAAAAGAGTCGATTTAATTTAATTTAATTTACGCAAGTATTTACATTCACATTTACATCCTATCGTTGGCCGCGGATTACTAAACAAGTCAGAATGTATTTCTCTTCATCAGCAATGTTTCATCAGCTTGAGAAAAGTGCCGTGAACACAAATATGATATTGGATATTAGATATTAACTACATTTTCAAGACTATAGATCATAATGCTATTTACGTAATATACAGAGAAACATCATTAACCGATTAACAAGAAACAGGCAGTGATATTTATCAAGAAATGTTGCATTTCTACCATCTTCTAGCTGGAACCGTCACATGTGGAAATAAAATTGCGCTTTTCCTGTCAATTTCTACTCTGTAAGGACATGCGATGGTAGTCACTCTGGCCTGGTGTGGGTTCAGTCCGTTGTCAGTGCATAGATATGCTCATTTTTTAATGATCATTTCAAAAAGGATCCATGCATCCTTCTAGCTGGAACCTGATGAGATTAATTCAGATCAGATTAATATCTAGGAGCATATCATAACTCCTTCTTCATTTACTGGATTACTTTTCTGGTTCATCATGCCTCTGTGACAGTACTGCCGCAACTCCTACTACAGGAACATCCACTTTTATAGTTACCTGTACATGACTGTATACGAGTGTCTACATGATAGCGAAAACTGTCGACTCACATGACTTTTTATTGGCCCCGGCCCACATGACTTTCTCTCTCCTCATCCATCTTCGCTCCCTACTGAGCGGTGATGTAACTCGAGAATGAACTGTGGTTTGATTAAATGTGTTTGGATCGTGAGAGGGAGTAAATCAAAATGTGGCGTTTGATTACAATCACAAATCAAAATCCCTCTGTGCTTTCTGGACATCCCATTTCAGGTTTAGTTCCCACTTTGCTGTTAAAATAACCTCCAGTCTTCTGGGAAACCTTTCCACTAGATGTTTTGAGCCTGGGCAATAGGTGTTCAGTGGAGTTGAGGTCGGGGCTCTGTGCAGGTCACTCGAGTTCTTCTACTCCAATTTTGGCAAACCATGTCTTATTGGACCTCGCTGTGCACAGGGGTATCGTCGTGCTGGAACATGTCTGGGGCCCCTTAGTTCTAGTGAAAGGAAATTGCAATTGAAATTGCTACAGCATATAGAATCATCTTATACAATCGGGTGCTTCCGTCTTTGGGGCAGGACCACAAATGGGTGTGATCGTCAGGTGTCCACATACTTTTGGCCATACAGCGTAGGTTTAGTAAAATATTTAAAATGAGGGTACGAATCAGTGGCAGATGTGGCACGTGTTTTGGGCTTGACCATATGTTATATTCACTGCCACTGAAACATGCCAGTTACTGTTTCTCAAATTCTTAATGAATGGTTTTCATAAAATATTAGCCTTGAAGCCTGTGTGTAGTGTGTTTCGGCGGCATAGCTCATAACTGTTGGTGCTATTTTACACAGAACAGTGCAAAAAAATACTTTTTTTTTTGTTTTTTTTTTTAGAAATCCTTCTTTAGGTTCAGTCTTCTGTGAGGCCTTTATGGTTGAGTGCACTATTATTTTTTCATAGGCTCCGTAATAAAATATTTACAGATCTCCTTTTACATGTTCAAACGTTGGCATTTAGACAGATCACATTATTGGATCACGAATTTGTTTATTTAACAATATCGTCATGGTTGTCTTTAGGTTGTGATAGCCAGTTTAATCAGCCGCTCTAACATGTTCTAACAAGTGATGCAATCCATAAGATTGAAAATTTGGAGAGATTGAAAGTGCTCATTTCATACCAGAAGGAATCTGTTTAAACATTATCTGGATAAGTGTGCAACGCTGACTTAATACAGTGTGACCCTTTTCGGGCGCCAGTGCTTTAATGCCATTTGGTATTATGTAACGCTGTAGAGACCTCGATAGTCAAGACAGGGGAACAAGCTCCAGCTTTTTCCAAAGGAATAAAGAGCAAGCAGGGGAATTCGATAAGGCCTTAAAACCTTGTCATAGAGCTTTCGTGAATAGGTATTCTTCCATAGCATGAAGAGCCACTTGAATGAAAGTTAAGACTTTCTTGTGCAAATGTTCAAAGTCGAAGGTGTATATGTGTGAGTTTGGTTTTGCTGATCATCGTGATGATGATAACAGACTGGGATTTTGGTTTGGTTTGGTTTGGCTATTTGGGACTTATTACATATTTTGCTGTCGAGCAACTTTTAAAGTCCATTTAATAAGGGGATTGTAGCTGTGAAGCCAGGTCCGGCCTGAGATAATAGGATGGTAAGATAAGACGACACAAATGACAGTTACAAACCCATACCGAGAGCTCAACAGGAGGAGCGAGGTGTGTGACCTTTTTAGCGCCCCATAAGTTAGTTTTCACAGCACGCACCTGGAAAGGTAAGTGGAACTCTTGGAAGGGCAAGTCGAGCTGGTAGGTATTCGAGTGATTTAAGAGGTTTCACAATGCACCAGAGGAGGGATGGAGGAAATATAGCCTTGTATTGAGAAACATTTGACTGCAAGTCAACATTACTCACCTTGCCAACATGGCAGTCGACTAAGGAGGTGAAGAGTATCAGTGGGTGCTTCAGGCTCATTTGTCAATCAGTCTCCTACATTCTCTGGCAGTGTAGTCAGGTGAATGACACTTACTCACTCACTCACTCACTTTCAGTAACCGCTTCATCCTGCTCAGGCATACCGTGGATTCAAAGCCTATCCTGGGAACACTGTATGTGAGACTGGAATACACACTGAATGGGATGCTAGTTCATTGTAGGGCACCATACACACACATATTCCCACCTAGGGCAGTTTATCAGTTTACCCACATGGACAGGGGGAGAACATTCACATAAACCTGACACAGACAGTAACCCGAGCTCAGGATTGAACCAGGAAGCCTGGAGCTGTGAGGCAGCGATTTTATCCACTGTGCCAACATGCCACCCCATATCCACCCAAGTTTCCTGAATAGCAGAGGCACCGCCCCATTTCAGGAGATTGCATAGTTAGATGGCCCTGCAGACTAATGCATTAAAAACGACTCCTCTCAGCAAGCCAGCTGTCGGACCTCTCCTCTTCGAAACGCCGCAATCAGAGCAACTTAATTCCTTTTCTACCCTGGGATTTTTGTGCCCTGAGAGCAGCAGAGCAATTCTTTAGCTTCTTCTTGCATGTTCTGTGTTGAGAGTAACAGTTGCCCAGTGAGCACAGAGAGTATACCTTAAATTGTCCACTGACATCATCCCAGATAAATTGTGTAAAATGAAAGGAGGAAAAAATTCAGAAACAAACACTGGTGCTTGTATGTCTCTCCAACGTGTTTTTTAAAAATAGAAATGCGTTCTAAAAAGCATTTGTAAGTTGAGCTGTGAAACCAGGCTGCAGCTCCAGCATCTGCTCTGTCACTTCTGTTACACTCATGTTATCAGCAAGGTCTTTTCCAGAAAAGCGACTCACAACTGTAGCATTAGGTGTGAGCAAAAAAAGCTAGTGCATGCATGAAACGTGATTTAACGAGAGGCAGGAAGTCAGAAGATTCATCGCGCATTCCTGTATTAATGACGGCACAGAATGTAAACGCTGTATAGCAGAGTGGAGCATTGGAGAACGTGACAGCAGAGAGGGCTGTAATAGTAGACATTTTATTCAAATGTTGTAGCAATAATACTTTATAACAGTAATAACGAACACGACGCGCTGGCATTTTTTTTTTGCCGTGCCGTCGCCGTTCTCATGAACGTTGTCACTGTCAGACATAAAACATACGATTACAGTCTGTTACGTCTTTTCAGCCGTTCTTCGCCCTCCCTTCTTTTTGAGCTGTCTATCTTTGTCGTTTCTTCTTTTCCCCCCAGGCAATGGTGAATAAATTAATGAACCTGAGATTTTGGGTCAGATTGATCGGATTGGGTCAGATTGGAACTGGAAGTAAAAATGTAAATGTGGAGCAGTCTGGGCTAGCTATTCATATGGTAACATCTTGAAAACTGTATGGTTTCCTTGACCGAAATATTTTTCTCTTTTGTACACTATATGGCCAAACGTATATGGATACCTGACCATTATATCCATTAAACACACAATTGTATAGAACGTCTTTGTATGCTGTAACATTACGACTTAATCTTTACTGGGATTAAGAGGTTCAAACCTGTTCCAGCATGCCAGTGCCGTGGAGTGGAAGATCTCAAGTGTCCTGCACAGAACCCAGACCTCAACCCCACTGAACACCTTTGGTATGATGTGGAACACTAACTGCATCCCAGGCCTCCTCACCCGACGTCACTAATGTTGTTGTGGCTGAACGATCACAAATCCTCACTGCTACGTTCCAAAATATAACGTAAAGCCTTGCCAGGAGAGCGGAGGTTATTATAGCAGCAGAAGGGGACCAAATCTGGAATGGAACGTTCAACATACACATATTATAGTGATGGGCAGGTCACACAATCACACTAGCGACTGTTTTACAACCGTCTTTGTTAAACTAGCTCCATACCCAGAGGGAGAAGAAACCGTAGGCTAAAAAAAGTAAATAAAACCGTTCCACTATGTTTCGGTGAAATATATGTATGGTTGAGAGAACACATCCACCCAAATATGGTCCTAGTATGGTTGATCAAGTGAGTGCTCGGTGTGTATTTGGAAAAGCTCCTGTTCATTGTAGTTTAGGGTGGTGGTGTTTTTTTTTTTTTGTTTTTTTTCTGGACTTGAGACAGGTTTATAAGGTACCACAATAAGTGGGCTGTATTGCTCTGTAGTACTGACACATTCATATGGATTATAGGAGTAGGATCATAAAACTGTGCAAATCCAGTTATAAGTATTGAAAATTAATGAATTAATTAACCACACACACACACACACACACACACTATTTTTCTGCTGTCCCCGAAATTGATCTGTAACTGTAGTAAAACATTTCTCTCAGACAGAAACACAAAGGTAGAAAGAGAGAGAGAGAGAAAAGAACATAAACGGAGAGAGACATACAGAGAGGCATGTGGAAGGACAGAAAGAGAGTGATTAAATGAGTCATGTACAGGATGTAGGGTGTGTTTTGGACACTTGGTGTGTAAATAATGATTAATTTTGTGTAATACAGTGTGTGTATTGGGAACAGAGTTTATGTACATTATTATCTATATCGCTATTATCTACTTCTGGGGTGTGTGTGTGTGTGTGTGTAAGACACAGAGTGTGAAAACAAAGAGTGTGTATATTCTTTCACTAATCATCGGATTTTCCTGTTATCTGGTGCGTGTGCATGTGTTATGTTCGTTATGTTCACATAAAGCCAGGACCCCATGCTCAGCTGGAGATGTAAAAGTCAACGAAGAGAGCAAATGCATCACCACACACACACACACACACACACACACACACACGGCAGACAACAAGAATAAAGTCTAGATGATAATAAGTCAGATTCAGACACACTCTCTGTCACCAACCCATACTGTTAAACACATGACTCATGGACACACACACACACACCTGCTCTTATACAGTGTAACACTATGTAAATAGTGACTAAATAGCATACAGAGAGATGTTACTCAAGGCGGTCTGTAGCTAATGATACTGTTTTTGTTGTTTCACAGCTATTAATGTCTTCCTGTATTCTGTATTTCACTCACGCTAACTCAGCTTAAACACTTGTTGCGTGTGTGCGATATAGGTGTACAGCGCTAACAGCCCTAATGGGACTACAGGGAAGACGTTTAAAGTTCATCTGCAGCTCTGGGACACAGCAGGACAGGAGAGGTTCGACTTTATAATAATAAACTATTTCACTGGTTGTATACAGAGATTTGAAACAGATTTGAAAGATTTGAAAGGTCCTGGGTGTATTTTATTCCAATGTATACAACGACAGTAAAAACCCACTTGAATTGACTTAACTCGAGATGACACTAAATGCCATATTGCAAGGACTCGACTCTTCCGTTATGTAATATAGAATATTTTTTAAACATTAAGGATCACATCTAAAAAAAAAAAAAAGAATGAATTAATGCAATGTTTCCTTTAATCTGCTCTGGGGGGGTGGGGTTTGTACACTTAGGATATTTTCAGAGGTCTGAGAAAGCATTTTTAAGGATTTGAGTTTATATTCTCCTGCATCTTCTAGATGATTAAAAAACAGATTCAACATGTTGTACTTGCCTGAAAGCAATA
Source organism: Ictalurus punctatus (assembly GCF_001660625.3). Taxonomy (NCBI): domain Eukaryota; kingdom Metazoa; phylum Chordata; class Actinopteri; order Siluriformes; family Ictaluridae; genus Ictalurus; species Ictalurus punctatus. The sequence continues at coordinate 2,805,704 of NC_030433.2, read as the reverse complement.
GAGACAATTACTCATAAAAGGACTGTAGTCACCGAGTAAGACACGATTTTTAAAAATTTATTTTATTTAATAAAAGTAAATGGAATTGCTGGCAAATTCATGTGGTTAAAAAACAAAACAAAACATGACGTTATAGGATTTAAGTATGACTTCATAGTTAATATGCAATAATTTAGTGCTGAGGACTGAAAAATAATTTTTGAGCTTCAGTAACGTTCATATTCGTTAGTTTAATAAATGTAATGAATATTATTATTATTATTATCAACATTACAGGTTCAGAAGCTTGACGACGGCCTTCTTCAGAGACGCGATGGGATTCCTGCTCATGTTCGACCTGACGAGCCAGCAAAGCTTTCTGAACGTCCGCAACTGGATGAGTGAGCAATAATCCTGATAAATAGTTATAGTAAACGTATCCTAAAAATATATCCCAGTTAGCAGGAGTAACGTTATCGCAGTGTTAAAACTGCATTTAAAACTGTGACTTCAAAAAGTGTTTGGCATTTATTCTATGTAGGATTGTGAAGGGATTCGTTTTATTTCATTACAATATTGTGTATTTCAGCCCTCAGTTCATGAGTACAATTTCAGACATATGTGAATAATACTGAAGAAAACTTGAGTGCCGGGAGATTTAGACTTTCACCAGTCTTTTCCATCAAAATGACTAAAACCTAATCTCTATAACGTAAGTGTTGTTTTTAAAACGTTGGTCCACGTTCATTAGAGAACCTGTGGTAAGCACCGAATGCGACGACGGAGAAATCTTTAGTTCTTCCACCGCTGAACTGTAAATTGTTTGAATGTGAAGGTCAGCTACAGGCGAATGCCTACTGCGAAAATCCAGACATCGTCCTCATCGGAAACAAAGCCGACCTGGCGGATCAGAGAGAAGTTCAGGAGAAGCAAGCGAAAGAACTGGCAGATAAATACGGGTGAGTGTAAGAAATACAGTCGGGTGTAAACGATCCGAGTCCGTCAACCATCACCTCATCATTTTCAAAAACGTATGCGCTTTGTAAGAAAGGTGAGTAAATATAGACTACAACGCTATTAATTAAGTCTGTATTAGGTGTTAGTTGCTAAAAGATTACTGTGGGTAAGCAAGAGATTACTGTGGGATTGATGGACATACACCCCATATAAGGTAAAAGGGTACACTTCATTTTAGGTGTATGAAAACAAGTGGCTGCTTCAGCACACCTTTTCTTGCTGGAGGATTGAGCAAGCTTGCAGTACTACTGGGAATTGGGAACATATCCATAACGTATGATGGTGCTAATCCATTCAGCGTAATATAGCGTGGCCGTACGTCCTCTTTTTCCCGGACCTTAAAAAAGCGTCCGGCCGGGATTTCTAAACTTGAGAAAACGTCCGGGATTCGGATTTAGTCTCATTACGATGTGCGTATGGTCTAATACTGTATCACGTGTGCGCATATTCGCTTTGCTTTAACCCCTCTCTGTAAATTTCCGCCTTCTCGCACACCAATTGGTCGATTATAAAAGGCTCGCAGCAACCATTGGCCAAATTCGTGCCTCTCAACCATGAACCCACTCTCAGCGAACGCGTGAACGTGAAGCGCTGTCGTGTACGCCGTCAAAGAGTTGCTTGACAGTAACAGCAAATGACCTCTGTCCTGAGTCGAAATAATGCCCATGGCCATATAAGGTCATTTTTAATTCCATGTTATCGCACGGCTTCGTATTACGCGGCCATTCGAATGTGTAAATGATGGTAGAAGGTACGCTCGTGGCATCTGATGTTTAATTTTATTCCATGGACATCCAAAAGAAAGTAGGAAAAAATGTCAAACGTGGGCAGAGTGAAACCAGTGTTTGAACGCGATTACCACACCCCCCTGTTGGCCTTGATACCCGCATGACGAATTTCTGTTTTATACTCGTGAAGTTTTTTTTGTACATCCAGGTAATACTGGAAAGAGTTCTTCCATGGTTGTTTCAGGCCAAAAATGCTCGATTTTGCTGTGGCTTTTTTTTTTTTATATTTCCAAAATTTGCGATGCAGCCTGTTTGTTTGATTTTTTCAGCAGTTTTCTAGATCGGGTACCTGTTTCTCCAGAACATGCTCCGAGTATCAAAGAGAGATTTAAAAAGGAACATTTTAGCAGCGACATCCTACGGAGTAGCCGAGCGCAGTTTGATTAAAAACTGTAAAAGTATTCCGTGCGTGGCGGATCATCAAACCAAGATAGAGCACCAGTCGGAGGCTGGATACATGATCTAACGCTAATCGTTGTTTTCGGAAATCTCACACAATTTGACACCGATCCCTCGGGAAAGGGGTCTACCGATCTGCAGTTGCAGAAATTGCTCCTTTTTTTTTATCATCGCTAGACTGCAGTTTGAAATGATATGGCAAGTGCCGTGTAATTAACCCGCGATGGACTCCTCGGCTGTAATCGTCTGTAATTAATCGTTTAACAGTCTTTCATTTGTTACTTTTTTACCTTCAGTGTTGTGCGCTACAGTCCAGCGCCGTTCTATTGTAATCTGACACGTAATATATCTCCACTGTAATTATGCAGCGAGCCTTCACAGCTTGCTCTGTGTAATGACTATAATGATTGAAGTACTGCGTAATTTTGTTCAGTTAAAGAAAGAGACATAAAGGTGTCTGTGACAATGGAGGGGTCCGTTTCTTTGTGTGTGGGTTTAATATATATATCACTTTAGGCAGAATTTCATTCATTCATTTACTTTCAGCAACTGTTTTATCCTGATCAGAGTCACCATGAATCCGGAGTCTATGCCAGGAATATTGGGCACAAGGCAGGAATACACCACTCCAGTCCATTTGGGCGTTTTGTTGCCAACCCATATACTGCAGTGCTGTTGGGAGGTGGAGAAATAGATGGAGGGAACATGTGAAACTGCTGACTCTGGAGCAGTATAAGGCAGCATCACTGTGTCTCCAGTATTTAGAAGCATGTTTTTAATTTTTTTTTTAAAGCTGCAGAACACCACACTGTGACCCGATTCATAATTAAGATGACCGAATAACCTAAAGGAGCTAACCGTAATCACATTTAGCAGAAAATAGGACTCTTACTCAAGTAGATTTCCGTGCGCATCATTGTTAGGGAGGACGGACCTGCACCACTAGGATCTGCATGTAGAATGTCAGACCTAAACAGGCCAGTGCTGACTCTTACAGGGACAGGTGATTTAAAAAAAAAATAAATCATTATAACCCAAATGCAATATAACCTGCTGAACTAGAGCAGAAGATAACAAACCCCGCTATATTATTTCTCAGATTAGAATTATTCCAAGGTCTGATTGGCAGACTTGTCTCTTTCTGTTAGGGCAATGTTTCTCAAATGTTTGTAGCACTACCAGAGGGTCCAAGATTTTTATTTTTATTTTGTTACAGTGGTGGAAATCACACTATTATCAAAGATATATCATCGAGTTCATAGTTATCAGATTATCTGACTGGTCAGTTGAATTGAAGCGGTTTATTCCAAACCTACAAGTAGGAGTTTAAATGATGTCACTGCGGATCTGCTGTGTCTTTGGAAAGTTCAGGAATAAAAAGTTCCTGAATATTGTTGGATACGTTTAAGTGACGTTCATTCGAATAGTTTGTTCCCGAGTGGTGCAACAGAACAGCGTTCACTCTGTCGTCGAGAACTTCCGAGTTCAAATCCCAATTATCCGGCTCCGTAGCCATCCATGACCGGGAGCCAAAGGGCACAAAGCTGTGAGTTGACCGGACCAAATAGGAAAATTAAAAATTTTTTTAAAAATAATAATAGTTCACAGAATAAATCTGGACTGAGGAATCTGTGATTATTATTATTTTTTTTTTCAGGGACCCGTTTGCAAAAAGGTTTGACAACCCCTGCGTCAGAGAGGACAAGATGAACAGTTCATTTTGTTTTTCTTCTTGCCTTCTCTCTTTTTTTGAAGGTAGATTTATACTAACCACAGAAGGAATAAACAACGAGAGACTTAAGTGTCATGCGCATCATTAAAATGCATACACAACTTTAAGTTGAAAAAAATAAACGAAAACTAAACCCAGCCTAGGTACACAGCCAAGTTAGAACTTGCATGGTACGTTTTATTTCTAATCACATACGCAGTACACGTCCAAACTACCAGCACTCAGATATGGCTGTGTTTAGCGAGCTCTGACTGCTCCGACTCCTCTGCTGCATGATTTCCCCAGTGAAGTGTAACTATACAAATGAGCAGGACAGTCGAGAGTCAGCTGGAGTGATCTGAAACCGTGTAAACACACAAGCTGTAAACTGTTCATCGGAGCTCAGGGTTAGTGTCTGCAGCAGCACAGCCGGTTATGTGATGTAAACTGCAGAGAGATGGCAGCCAGGGCCTTTTCTTTATAGTTTAATTATTATTTAAAAGGCCACTGTGGACATCAAGGGGTAAGGAGCAGGTGTGTGTTTTAATCTTTAGTGGCTATGTGGACATTAGTTTGTCTCTCAGAGGCTTCCTTCGTATGGACCTTAACGTTTCAAAAGTTCCAGGATTAAAACAAGGACACTACGTCAATGTTTCTCTAAATCTGGGATTCATTGCTGTATTTTGTTCTGGAGATCTTTTGTCGCCTTTAATTTTGATCTGTATTCGAGTTGTTGTTTTTTTGTAGATCGTTTTCCAATTCGATTTTATCTGTAAAGCGCTTTTAATAATGGACGTTGTCTCAAAGCAGCTGTACAGAAATATATAAACACCGGATACAGGATTTTTATCTGTAGAGTTTTATCCCATTCCACATCATTTATTGTTCCTTTTCTGACCTCCAGCATCCCGTACTTTGAGACGAGCGCAGCGACGGGCGCGGCAGTAGATAAAGCCGTGGTCACTCTGCTCGACCTGGTGATGAAGAGGATGGAGCAGTGTGTCGAAAAACCAGAGAAAGTCGACGCACATCATACAGACAGCACCAGCAAGCTGAGCGGCGCGCCAACAGCGGAGAAAAAGTGCGCCTGTTAGAAATTGCCTTATTGCGCCCTCATGTGGACGGATGTGGAGTTACAGCTCAGTCCTGTACGTACATCGTGTGGTTATGAAAGCAGGGCGCTGGATCTGTATGTAAATGCGTTTAAAACGTCTGAACAGTTCTTTCTTGTTTGTAGTACATCTAGTGCATTTTGAAGCGGAAGAAGAAGAAGAAAAAAAAAATAATCTGGTTAATAAGCTTTTGGTCTTTTTCCACCTCATAATTGGTCATTTAAACACCCATTTAAACACGGATTCTTTATAACAATATTTATTTCTTTATAAATTCTTTCTGACAGGTTGAGTTTTTTAATACTCAGTTTTTAAATACTCGCATTAAAGCATGAACGTGCTTAATGCATGACAGAATGTATAGATTTAGTCCTCCAGTCCACTTTTATGAAATGAATGCGTCCTGCCCTTTAATTACTCATGACTAGAGTTATCATAACTATATATATTGTGTGTGTGTGCGCGCGCACATCTCCAATGCACTTTGGGGGTGATTCTGAAAGTGTTCTAGTCAACAAGGTATTCATTCTTTAGAGTCTCTGTTAAATAGATGCGTTAACTACGACAAAGCTATTCTAGATACGTTACGTTAATTAATATAAGAATTATTTAAACACCGATATTTAAGACAGAATATCTACGAAGATTTTAAAACATATCGTTTAGATTCTACACTTACCGCACTGTTCATTTTACCAAATGTATGTTTTGGTTTCCACATGCCTAGATTTAGAATTATTTACATTATATTTAGCCGTTTTTCTAGGCGAGCTGCACCCTAAAACACAGTTAACTCCATTTACTTTATATGTCCAATTTCATCTTAGGTTTTAGGTTTAAAAGGTTCACAACGGATGCTGGGTTTTGGTCCGCCGTACTGATGTAGCGTTGTCATGGAAATTCTTATTTTTAGTTTTTGTCTCAATACGTTGAGTAAAAGGAACAGATTAGGCTCGGTACTAAAATACTGCATGACTTTCTATGGCTGTTAAAAGAAATATTAAAGGCATATTTTTGCTCAGAATTGCTAATTTAGCTACAGTGGTCGCAACATATGGATAAGAACGGCATACGTACAGCTTTAAGACATAGCAGATAAAGTAATAACAGGGTTGGTGATTTGGGGTAAAAGATTCCTTCTCTTTTTAATAGTAAAGTGTAATGCTAAATTATCTGCGTCCACTCACTGAAAGGTCTGTTTTTTTTTTTTTTTCAAGTGACAAATATTTTAGACACTTAGAAATGGATTGTTGTAGATTTACACCCATCAGCAATAACATTAAAAGCACCGACAGGGGAAGTGAATAACACGGACCATCTTGTTACTGTACAGTGGCACCTGTCAAGGGGTGGGGTATATTTATTAGGCAGCAAGTGAACAGTCAGTTCTCGGAGTTGATGTGTTGGAAGCATACGGATCTGAGCAACTTTGACAAGGGACAAATCGTGACGGTTGGACGACTGGGTCAGAGCGTCTCCAAAATGGCAGGTCTCGTGTGGTGGTCCTGGTATACAAGTGGTTAGTACCTAAAAAAAAATTTAAAAAATAGCGGTCCAAGGAAGGACAACCGGTGAACCGGCGACAGGGTCATGGGCGCCCAAGGTGTTGACGTGTGTGAGGAGCGAAGGCTAAACTGTCAGGTCTGATCCCACAGAAGAGCTACTGTATCTGTATCACAGGACGCACTACGGGAAGAAGGCAAGCCGGCAGAGGAAGTGTGATGCTCTGGGCACGGTCCTGCTTGGAGGCCTTCGGATTGTGGATGTTAGTTTGACTTTTATGTACCATCTACCGAAGCGTCGTTGCAGACTAAGTACACTCCTTCATGGCAACAGTGTTCCTTAACGGCAGTGGTCTCTTTCAGAAGGATAATGCGCCATGCCACACTGCAAAAAAATTGTTCCGGAACGGTTTGAGGAACATGACAGAGTTCAAGGCGTGGACTCGGCCTCCAAATTCCCCAGATCAGTCTGATCGAGCGTCTGCCGGATGCGCTGGACAAACAAGTCCGATCCACGGAAGCCGCACCTCGTGACTTAACTCACAGGCCGTAAAGGATCTGCTGCAAATGTCTTGGTGCCAGATACCACAGCACACCTTCAGAGCTCTTGTGAAGTCCATCATATGCCTCGACGGGTCAGAGCCGTTTTGACGGCACGAGGGAGACGTACACAATATTAGGAAGGTGGTTTTAATGTTATGGCTGATCGGTGTATATAACATGTCTATAAAGCAGGCTCACAAATTCAACTAAAAGCCAGTGAATGTGAAGCTGTAATGATTGGGGTGAAAACATGGGCGTCTGGGGTAGGAGCTGAAGCTCCATGTAGTCTTTCTCCCAAACTTCAGTTATTTCATAACATCCTTTTTTCTAAAATGATCTAAAATGAAGTGTTTTGGACAGTGTGTGTAGGTTTGATGGTGCAATTGATCATTTTAACCACTTTGTGTATTATATGTAGCTCCAAAAAAAAAAAAAAAAAAAAAAGTCAGACCGCCTACACGATTAACTTCTCGCATGCGGTTTGTGTGCCAAAAACTTTTTGTATCGTATTAATTAGTTTAATACAGCTTGCCTTTGACGAGCATTAAGTGCAGATTCATTATCATGTGTACCAAGTTTATAAATAAATGAATTTGGTACACATGAGAATGAATTTTTATTATTTTTATATATATATATATACACACACACACACATGGTATGTAGGTGTTTTTAATTTGGTGTGTCTACATGAGTTCACATTATAATTCTAGAAAACATTATCAAGAAAGAGTCATTGAGAAAAATTTTAATCGCATGTTATTTGCTTCATAACTTGATGCTGTTTTAGTGTATTTAGTAATTAGCTAATAGCCTGCTAGTTAATCGCTAGCACACCGAGCTAAAGCTAAAGCCTGTCTGAGGGCACAGGGAAGGTACACAAGTGTAACTACTACCTACATGTCACCCATTACATAGCGAACCGACCATTTATTACATTACACAATTACTTGAAAGTCAAATGAATAAAAGGGCATCACCGATCATAGTCGATTCGAAACGTTACCCGGTGCTCACTGTGCATTATGGGTAACACTCACATTCCATTAGGCGCTGAGAACTACATACACCATACAAATGGCGATGAAAAAAAGTCTTGTTCAAATGGAGTCTATGCATTATTTGTGTTTGGGACATTTCCACAAGTGGCTGTGCTCTAGTAAGTACACGTACTAAAACTTACACTTCACTCGTTCATTTTTCCCGAACCGATACAATGAGCTAAACCGAGTATTTTCAAAAGCAAGACATTTTTCGAACCTTTATACGACAGACGTGATCGCTGTAATGAAAAGTCGAGTACTCCATCTTTGAACGGCTGGAACTTATTAACTGGCATCCGGGGTTACAAGTAGAATTGCTGCAAAACACATAGAAGGAAAAATCTGCTTTATGTGTCGAGTATCTCGGTAGAACTCTTAGTAAACGTTCTCATTCTAGTCTACAGTGCGTAGCGTTTTTATTTCACCCTTTTGGATTTTATTTTTCATCTTTAATTATTGCTCCAACACATGATTTCACATACTGACCCCACCCCCATCGATAAATAAATAAGTCACTTATAGAATTGCCCAAACTTACAACTTCAACAAAACTTGCAAATTTTTGTGCTCACTCAGTCACACAGTCTTAAAGTGCGATCTACTAAAACACTACCAACACATTCGCCTAAACACCGCTTTAAATACGTATATGATTTTAAGGTGAATGTTATCCTTTTCAGTGCCAAAACACACAAATGTTCCGATTTTCCCTACCAATTTATGAAACCATGAGGGCTTTGCCATCCAATGCCAATTTTCGGAGCAAAGGATCCTCTCGGAATCTCGTCAGCCTTCGACCAGTACACGATTACAAACGGCTACCTAATACTAAATTTGAGGAAATCTCGAAAGTTTACATTAGTTCTCTCTCATTGTGCCTGTTCTAGCTCTAGTGACCAATGACGTGCTGTGCAAACCTGCAGACCTTTATTACAGTGTGTACACAGCTCTTATAAAAACGAATGCATATAAAGTAGGTACGGAGTGTAACAGGAAACCGGGTCTGTTTACTGGGAGAACATTAAAATGACGAGTGTTCTGTATGTTCCTTATGAATAAAGAAAAATGCCTACACCTCCTTGTGTTCATCCGTGTGTAGGTGTGTGTGTGTGGGTGTATTTAAAACACGTATCGTCGTATAATAAGAATCTGTTACAGCTGTGTAATAGTTCAATGTTTTTGGAAGTATACTTCATTTGAATTGGACAGCAGTGTATATACAGTGTACGGTATTCGGCGCGTGAACTGAACGGGGTCAGCGTTTGCTGTTTGTCAGGAGCCACTTAGCTCACTTGTTCTGAGATTAGAGCACAGCCTTGGCGCATTCGGTCACACAGTACCAATCCTCACGGTTTTATTTGAATAGATTTGAAATCCCCTCATCTCCTAGGAGACATGAATTTCAGTACACGTGATACAAGTGCGGTCTGCTCGGTCGAGCATTCCTTTAGCCACAACGTGATCATGCATCCGTAATTAGAAAATGAAAAGACACGGACTTTGTGTGAATCCATACATTTATATTAATGCACAAGGAACAAGACCATTTGCATGCATATTAGCACATTTTACAAAGGGACAGTTTTAGAGAAAGTTCTCACAAGAGTGAATGACAGCCTTTTGCCATTTGGTTATGATGATTACTGTATGCTTTATGATTAGTATGAGCATGTCTTGTCCAAACTAAACCCGCACCAGACCAACGCTAACCCGCGTACACCAGCGCAGGCCGACACGGAACCCATGCGGGTCTAAGCTGTTTATTTCTGTCGGCACGATAGTAAGATCTTATTTGAATAATTAGCACGAATGAACACACGCATTTACAACAACGCTTTAGGAAAGACTATTTCCATGCATATTTGAGCATATGAGCTCATTTTAAATAAAGGATGAAACTGAATTGAAGCCAATGCGTATTTAAATACCATTTCGTTTCAATTCATGAATCATTATTTGTAACATTAGCATTTCTGTCATTTGGTCAAACTAATCCAAGTAAAGAAACGATGGATTACGGCACTCAGAAACGCTAATGCCGGTTATTAAATAAAACTATTTGGGACAAACCTCAAAAACGTTCCTCAAAGTTCTTTTATAAAACAGTTCTAAATGAATTGCCCTGATTTATTTATTTATTATTAAATTTTTTTTATTTTTTTTTCCCGACTAGCATTAACATCCTAGTCTTACACGATGAATTCTAAAATGAAACATGTATTTGTTAATGTTTGCAAAAGTATTTACATTATTCTTAGAGCATGTACACCTTCAGGACAGAAAACAAAAAAGAAAGAAAGAAAGAAAGAAAAAAAAAAAAAGTTAAATTAAATAGTAAGACGTTCCTCTATACAGTTAAAAAATAAACGGTGCATGGCGTGCACATTTCTCTACGAAGACCATTTTGTGTGATATGTTTGGCAGCGAGAACATACCGTATTCACCTCTAAACCCCTGCGAAACATTTAGCAGACAGAGTTAAGCTTATTGTCTGGACTTAAAACACTCTCCATATAAAAGTCGATTATAAAAATAACCCACCAACAAACAGAAGTTTCCTTTCTCAGGTGGAAAGATTGGTTAGATCCCAGCTATTAAACTTACTGGCACAAATATTAAAAAGTGCCTCTTTTTTTTACATTTTTTTTTTTTTTAAAGAAACTGAACATTTGTTTTGTTGGAGTTTGGTTTGCTGTAAATGTTTTTGCAACTTGTCTTCGTCGTACATTCACCATCTCTATACAGTCACCAGTTTGTTTTCTCTCTCTCGCTCATTTCTGGGCTGAAACGGGCTCCTCGGGCTTCTTCTCTTCTTCCTCATCATCATCAGACAAGTTCAGCTTTAAGGTATAGTTATCCAGAGTTTGTCTCATCATTACGGACTCCTTTCTCCTACGGGGGGGGAGAAAAAAAAAACACATACATACATGATCAGTCAAAAGTTTGTGGACACTCGACTGAAATGTTTCTCGTGATCTTAAAAACCTTTCGATCTGAAGGTGTGATGATTAAACGTGTGAAGTCGGTGGCGTAGACACAAAATATAATCGTGCCGACGTATTCATTCCTTTCATTAGAAAAAGAACATTTTATTTACAAAAACACACATTTAAAAAAAAAAAAAAAAAAAAAAAAAAAAAAGGGATGTCTTGGAGCGTAATATTCCGAAAAGCAGCCGATAAGAGTCCGGCGTCGGTGGGAACTCCTTTAATACTGTTTAAAAATCATCTCAGGGAAATTCCTCAAGAAATCAAGTGAGAAAACGCCAAGAATACATTTCTGGAAATTCTAGACAAAAAGGGCCGTCTACTTTGAAGATGCTAAAATAAATTCTTTTGGATTTTTTTTTATCACAACATAATTCCCACAGTTCCATCTGTGTTACTCTAGAGTTTTGAGGACTTTATTATTATTCTAAAATGTGGAAAAATAAAAATAATGAATGAGTGTATCTAAACTTTTGACTGGTAGTGTAGCTGTGATTAGGAGGTTGGTGGGGGAAGTGGGGGGTTGCATATTTTTATATCTTGGTGGGAACCAAATGTCCCCACAAGGTTAGGAATATTTAACAGTTTTGACCTTGCGGGGACATTTGGCTGTACCTCAGGGTTAGGAGTACGCCTAGCATTAATTATCCGCATCAATAATTATGTCAAAGCTAAATGTGTGTGCGCGCGCGTGGCGCTATTTGGAGAAAACGCTCATTTAAAACGTGTGCATTTACCGACGCACTTGGCGTCGCTCTAACTGGAACAGTAACACACAGTAACGGTAAAGTGTTTACGAATGTGTGTATGCAAGAGACCGTTAATGAAAATATTTTTAAAAAAGTGTGTATAGATCATACAGAAAGATGTGTGTGTATAGAATAACTCACTTCATCTGTAGCTGGAGGTCGAGGAGCTGTTTCTGTAATCGAGAGTTGGACTCTCTCTCCTCTGCTAACTCTCGCTGTGTGTATCTGAACTGAGCCTCGCGGCGACTCGTCTCCTCTTCTGCTTCGTTCAGCTGCCTCTTCATAGACCTCATTCTCTGGGTCATCTACACGCATGCACAATAAACAAATCAGCTAATAACACAATACATCAACGCACAAAGAAGAAAAAAAAAAACCTAATTAAAATCAGAAAGTGACGCGTGTTACTCGTGTCGTGTTGAAAATAATAATAATAATAATAATAATAATAATAATAAAGGAACACGAGCTCCTTTAAGATCGGGCTTAGTCAAATTTTATTTATTTATTTTAAAAAATTTAGTTGCCAGACATACTGGACTCGGGAGTACGGTCATCGACAGTAATTCAGTATTACTTCAGATTACTATCCGTTTCATAAACTCCACATGCACCATCTAGTGGTGAGAACTGACACATGCAGTTAAAGTGTAAATAAAGCGTACCAGGTCTTTCTGCTCGTTGCTGATCTTGTGCTCCTCCTCCAACTGGTCGCTCAGTTCATTAATTTTCCTCTCCAGCTTACTGATGGTGTTGTTCAACACCACTTTACTTCTGCAGAGAAACATGGATGTGTGCAAGAGAGTTTAGATGTGCATGTGCAGCTAATGTAGAAGTATGAAAGAAATACACAGGCTGTAGTATCTTTAGTCAGTATAATATGCACGTGTGTGTGCGTACCTCTCCTCCATTCGCAGCATGTTCTCCAGTTCTTTAGCTCTGGCCTCTGCTTTAGTGATGACATGCTCCTGAACTCTGTTATTCTGCAGCTCCTCGATTTCACCCCGTAGCTCTCGAACCTGAGAAAGAAGTGATCATTACATCACAAGTAATCACCACAGTATCGCAAAAAACAATACTTTCAGACACCGAACACAAGTTATTTATACGCTTGACGCATCACAAGCTGATAAATTAGACATCTGATAACAGTGCAACTCGGTAATAAAGTGACTCAGCGGTTTTATCAATACACTCCATTCAACACGTGTCCTTCTCTCAACTGAAAAGGATCTACTATATATATAAATATTTCTATACCTGTCTCTCCAGGATGACTTTCTCACACTCCAGTTTATCATTAAGGTCCTTCTCCTGTATCAGTTTCACCTGCATCTGTTCAAACTGCAAGACACAAACAAACAAAGTCTCGTTTATTTTACCTGCTGGTCCTTAAAAAAAGGGGCACAATTTCTCCACTCGTGTCCAACATTTTCTTCTTTAGTCTTGCGATGGAGCTAATAATTAAGGTCTCACGCAATTAAAGTCTGCACCACTTGCTGCCGAACAGGAAGTCCATGGGGTGTAGTCACGCCGGATCCAGCTCCTCATTCTGGCTAAGTTTGTTTAATGTGTTGCTTTGTGCTGCACAGTATTATGTGGATTATTGGAGGAGTTGGATCCAATACAGCTCCACCCCGAGGACTATCTCCAAAATCTTTCCGTACAGTGACTATGTGCACAAAGCTTCATATACCTCCAACGACTTAAATACACAGTCAGTATATACAGAATTGTGTGTGTACTGACCTGATCCACTGATCTCTTGTGTTTGGTGATCAGCCTTTGCTCATTCTCCTGCATCTCCTCCAGGTCAGTTTCCAGATCAATCACTTTTTCCTGACACACACACACACACACACACACAGCATATTAATATCTTTCCCTTATCCAAGTCCTTAACTCTGTCATCAATTGGAAAAACGTCAAGCACATATATACATAAAGGACAAGAATACTTCTTATGTGTGTCTTAAGAATCCAATACGTGTGCGAGTGCGTGTGGGCATGGGTTACCTGTGCCAGTTTGAGCTGTTTGCTCAGATCGTCCCTGGTCTGTGAGAGTGTGTTCAGCTCCATCTGTAAATCCTCCACTGTTCTCTCAGCCTGTTTACACTGAAGCTGAATTTTCTCCCTCAGTTGGATCTCATCTTCTAGAGACCGCTCCTTATCCATCAGCTTATCGGAGACCTACACACACACACACACACACACACACACACACACACACACACACACACACACACACACACACACACACACACACACACCTCTCGTGAGAATTTTGATGTGGAAAAAGCAGATTTATTTATCGTGAATTTATTTAAATCCAGACGTTTCATTCCCTTTAATTAAGGAAGTATCGTGTATTGTTTAGACTCTTTATTTATCTGAATTAAGGAAGCTGCTGCTATTCCCCCCCCAGCTGTAATTCATTTTTAAACATGGCTTTACACATGGTCAAGCTGGAGCTTCTGTGAAATTCTGTGTGCAAGTCATTTGTTTTAGTTGGAAAATCATCTATACCGCAATTCCGACGTTATTCGGGTCATCACTTACCAGTGAGATTAGAATGGACTTTTTAAATCGCAGTTTTAGAATATTTCAATTTGTCCTACGACACTTTCCCCAGTGTTGCTTGCTCCAAAATGTAACCTACAGCCCCGAAAGTGTAAGTGTAGTGTAAATCTTCCTCCAGGCAAGATACGTGCGTGTGTGTGTGTGTGTGTGTGCGCGTGCGTATACCTCTCCCTGTAGGCGACTGACGATCTGCTTCAAGCTTATAATCTCCTGCTCTTTCTCCAACACACACTCCTCCAGTTCCTCCACTCTCAGCTGTGTGTCTACTCGGAGTTTCTGCTGTAGACTCAACTCAGAACTCACTTGAGATGCCTGCTGCAGAGCCTCTGACAGCTAACACACACACACAATAAAAATGAACAACTGTGTATAGACTGAAGATCACTGCATCAGTATCTGTGCATGAAATCTTCCTGAATCTTTCTCCATCGCTCACGTCAAATGTACTGGACAATACATTTGGGTATACAATAGGTGTGTGTGTGTGTGTGTGTTTGTTCTACAGTTATGGGAGCACCGTGGGTGCTGCAGCGCTCCCTACTGTCAGGATTTTCTAACTGCAACAGCTACTAATTTTAACATGACTAATTTGTGGTTATTATACACTATAAATTACATGCATCACTTTCTGTACATGTGTGAGTGTGCGTGTGTGTGTGCGCGCGCATGTGCACCTCAGTCTCCAGTCTGTCTACGGTGCTGTTGAGCTCTACTGCTTTCTTTCCCTTGGTGTCTTTTTCAATCTCGATCTCTTCCAGATTCCTCTCGGCCAGCCACAGTTTCTCAGACAGCTCCTGTGCATGCTGGGTCTGCTTCTCCAGAGCCTCCTGTACACCCACACACAGTCAATAAAACAGCCTATCCAACCAATAATCAAAATTTACCCACACACATTCAAAACAAACAAACAAACCCCAATGTAAACAGTGCCACACCCATTACAGAGTCAATCAATCAATCAATAAATCAATAAATAAATAAAACCACACATCTTTATAGAAAACTAATATAAAAACTGCTTACATATTATAGGACACTGCTCGCTTTTTATAACAATTTTTTTTTTTTTTTTTTTAAAAGTGTGTCATAAGTTATTCAGACCTATTTCCTTGCATAAAATGATATTATAGGCTCAAATCAATGAATTTCTTTTGTGCCTTCAATTATGTACAGTGAATACTTTCCAGATGCACTGTAAATATGATTTTTTTTTTTTTTTGGTTAAAAATCGAACCGTTTTCAAACCGTGAAATTAATTCCCTAATACACAAACCTCTGCATCTTGTATTCTGTTTTTGAGTGACTGTTGCAGGAAGTTAAAGGCGTATTCCTGCGTGTTTGCTTCCACCATAACTTCTCGGGCCTCTTTCAGTTCCACCTGCAAAACAAACACACACACACACACATATAAGTGAGCCATGTGACTGATACAGTGTGTGTAGCTGGGCACACGAGTGATGTACAGTTCCCTGAATGCATACGTGTGTGTGTTCAGTTGAGTACAATACCAGCCGGTTTAATGACGAATGCGATATTCAGATAGTTTTATTTCATACGAGCATAGCACGAACTGAGGAAAAAGCTGCACTTCTTACATCGATCTGCTTGAAACGCTCCACCATCACATTGTTGTCGCTCTCAAGTTCGACGATCCGATCCCTCATCCTCTTCAGTTCTGCCTGGAGCTGCGTGTTCATGCGCAGCAGATCCTCGTTATTCACCAGCAAATTCCGCATCTCAAAACGGATCTGAGTCCTTTCCTTCTCCAGCTCAATGCTCTCTGCCTCCAGAAACTGGTTTCTCTGTAAGGAGAAGAAAAGGAAAGAAAAAAAAAAATTGAAATAAATCTGCTTCTCCAATCTAAAAGCAAATAGTGCTTTTCCTTTATTAACATTTTCTTTTTATTCCTAATGAAACATTAGCAACCGCAACTGATCAGCATGGCTATCCGCTAAGATAGCAGAGACGGTGTGAAGATACAGAAAGGTACAAAGTCCTTGCTGTAACATGCAGAATGATTACAGCCCAGCTCATGTAAGTAGGGAAATGTTAGAGGCACCGGAAGAAAAGAATAAGAAAACGCTTACCACTTCATTGTAATAATTAAGCACAAGCAATATTGTGTTATTACTTTACACAAGTAGTTGCATTATTATTATTATTATTATTATTATTATTATTATTACTACTACTATTACTCACAGACATCAGTTATGATGGCCTATGATTGCGGGTGTCAGGTTTATTTTTCTGAATAATGCCTGTGTAAGTATTTAATAATGCATTTCTTTTTTTTTTAAAAAAAGTGTCCATCTTGTCCTGTACTTACTCTCTGACATTCCTCCAGCTGTCTGGTCAGCTCTTCAATGTAATCCCGTTTGTTGGGCAAATTGTTCCTCATTAAGAACTGTGATGGAGGGGCTTGCTGCGGAGAAATATCATAAACACACACTGACGTTCACAACAAGCCGGTGATCACAAAAACGCAGCTCAGAGAAAAAACACATTTAATGGAAATTCAGAGTAAATTTCACCACCGTCAGTCGTTGCTGTTAAAGTGCTCTAGAAAGTGATCAGAATAAATTAAACAAATCAAATGAATATCTTCTGCAACACCCTGCAATACATGGTGTTCCGGTAGCAAGTCATGTGCTACTCACAGTCCTGTTTACGACAACAGCATTTTAATAATCCTTTCTTTTAAGCAACATTTAAACTGTAACAATCGTCGCGTTGACGTCGGTTTTTTTCAAATCGTGACAAAACTGAAGCAAACATGATATTTCTTTATCAATCATTTCAGTAGTGACAATATTACACAAGTCTTTTGGAGTAGCTTTCCAACACACACACACACACACACACACACACACACACACACACACACACACGTCACAACGTGCTGATTCCGTTACAGCTTTTCTAAAGCATTTCAACGACATTTCATTCATTCACATATCCCCAGTGAAATATTTTAGTGCAGGTATATACAGAGTAAGTTAATAGTGTAATAACAGAAAGCAAAGGCTCTTACCGCTTGTCTCCGGCCGAGAGTGGCATAGGCAGGGTATCGTGTCCGGGGAGAGTTAACGGTGTTCACAGGACTTGTGCTTCGGTTTAAAGTGAATAAATTCATCTCAGATGGTGTTGGAGACCTCCGCTCTGGCATCTAACACACAAACCTTCATTAACTAATGCATTAACTACTAACATCTACTTCAATTAATGGGTGAATTCTCAGCAAGCATCTCGTGATGGTACAACAGAATCATTTCATTCTCAGTTTGAAAATGTATTCTCTTGCCAAACACAAAGTTATCCACAATTTTGTTTTCAAAACCATACACAAAATGAGGTTCTTTTAAATCATCATTCTTCACTAGAATACAAGATGAGTGAAGAGTATATCTGATTTCATACAATTTTTTTTTTTTTCTCCAAATAACGCACGATCCATTGTTGAATAACGAGCGTTGATTGCCTAGCAGTAAAAATAAATTTAAAAAATTAGCATTTATAACGCTAGGAACAAACTACAGCACTGACTGCGGTGTGTCTGCGGTGCTAGTACATATGAACATGTACTAATTTAGTGGGGGGAAAAAAAAACTAAAATCATATGCACACCTTGTATTCGGACATTCGGCCTACAGGGTTGTAGTCCAGTGAGATGGTCGCGTAGGGGCTGTTAAAAACTCTGGGAGGAGCCTCAGCACTGCCAAACTGTGAGAGGAGACAGAAAAAAAAAGAAAAGAAAAAAAAACCATCACGGTCATTTAAATAACATGCAGCAAATCCCGTCTGCATCGCTGGGCAATACATCATTCTATTGCCCTTCCCTTTCTACCACTACGGCCTAACGCAAAAGAGAATATAGAAAGCAGGAACGGGACGAAATGACATTAAAATAAAGTAAACAACATCTACAGGATTCACTGGGTGTGCAATGCATCCGCAACACAAAAAAAGTATTTTTATTTGACCTTTTCAGAAAGGACCTGCACGTTCACTCAACACACTCTCTGACCTTGTTGGGACTGCTTTCCCAGTCTCTCAAAGACAACGACTCCATCGATCTCCAGTGGGACAAATTGGAGTTGGAAAGGGCTCCACTAGCATCCGTGGGTCCACCTGGACCGCTATCACCGTTTCTGACGTGATCGGATCCTAAGAACATCTGGTACTTTGGGCTGTGGATCACTTTAGGGGTAAGAGAACCCTCCTCAGACGCAGGGCTCGTTGGTCCGTTCTCTTGGTCAACCTGAAATTTGTAGAGACAGATGCATGATTGGAGGCGTATTAGTATGTACACTGCCCTGCATTAATATTGGCACCCTTGGTAAATATGAGCAAAGGGGGCTGTGGAAAACGGTCTTTATTGTTGAACCTTTTGCTATTTTGTTGAAAATAGCAACAAAAAATATTTAGAAATGAAAGACATACAATCTACTGGATACACCTGTGTTTTGGTTTGCTATCCATGAGAGCAGAGGATTTCTGTGTATGGTTTTTGAACAAAAGACGAACAACGAAGACAAATTTTCACAGCCTTCTTCGCTCACATTTCCCAAGGGTGCCAATATTAGTGGAGGGCACTGTATGTGTGTTGGAGAACTTGTGTGCGCACACACTGGGGGGGCGGGGGGGGGGGGGGGGGGGGGGGGACCCCAAACATACAAGCTCGAGCAGGCACTGAGAAAGCATTTGCAAATAAAGCTGTGAGTGGCTGAATATAAAGTTGTAGCATAAAGTGAGATTAAAATGAGCTCCAAAACCCACGTATTAATGAAGCTCTATCTGAATTAAAAACACACGTCCTGAAGGAGACACACGAACATTCCAAGAGACATGTACATACCCATGCAGTGAAAGACATACAGGGCTTATCAATACAATCCGAGCGATACGTAACGAACGTCTGATTTAAAACGAACACTCCAGGCACAAGATGATTAGTGGCGTGGTGAGAAGCGGTGCAAATGCATTTACACGCACGTGACATTGATGACGAGTGCGCGGGCCATGCACGTGATGCGGTTCTTGCATGCGGCGTGAACACAGAAATCGTCCGGTCGAGTACGGCAAACCGCACGCGCACTTACCCGGTCAGAGTGCGATTGTGTATTTGGACTATCGGAAATGTTCCCCGACTCTCCAGACGGAGGCGTTACGGTTACAGCGGGAAGTTCACTCTCTTTCGCATTTCCCGTCCCGTCTTTTTCCGTAACCTGCAGAGCGCTCTCGGAAGCGGAGAACTTGTGGATGAGGGTTTTCACGCTTCCCGATCGTGTGAGATTAGTCGCTTTCTTCATCAGCGATGCCTTTATATTGGCTCTCCAGTTCTTCTTCTCCTCGTCCTCAACGTCACTGGTCGTTACGGCGACATGTCCGTTTGAAAGTGTGTCAGTGTCGTTCGAGCTACGCGCGTCTTTGCTGTCTGATTCCTGAGAAACAAAATCGATCTACATTTCAACACGGATTCAAAACAGAATTCCTTCATTGTTTTTTTTTTTTTTAAATTAAACAAATATATTAAATGAAATGTTTTATGAAAAATCGTCATCACGACGCCTGGAAACGAACATAAAAATAAACAAAACACGAGCGGCTTTGTTTACAGGCAGGATTTTCTCTGCCTGTCTGCACGTGGTATAAAATGTCAGTTGTCAAATGCCACTGAACGGCCAAAAACAGAGGCAATAAGTGTGAGGAGGGCAAGAAAAAAAAAAAGCTCAGGTGACGACCTGTTTTTAAAATTTCCACCTGCGTGACAGCTGAGATATTGATTGGAAATGGTGTCAGTCCCATTCCTGTCTATTTTCTCATTTTTACACCCATCCTTTAAACTGTAAAACAAAAAAAAACAGTTTGTACCCAATATCCACCCTTGCTTCAGTGGATAATCTCACCTGGATACTGTAGACTTGTACCTAGGAGCAGGTGTGAAATCATAAGGACTTTTGTTCGCAATATGATGAACAGTATTTCAACACACTTCGTAATGATTCGAGTCTGACTTCTCCCTCATGTCGTCTCAGGGAGTATTTCCCTTACCGCCATCACCTCTGGCTTTCTCATGAGGTATCTAAATCTACATCAGCATTTCTGTAAAGCTACTTCGTGCCAGCGCCTATTGCTAAGAGCACGACGCAAATAAAACGTCACTGAATTGACGGCGGTATTGAGCTCTGGCTACGAGCCGATACGCGATGCCGATCAGACCTCCTCACAGTAACCTAGTCTGCACTGTGCAAGCTGTTACTGAGTAATGCCAAACACCAAAGGTGCAGTGGCATCATGCTTTAAGACAAGTTGACAACAACATGTCAACAAGACACACGTTCACGGCGCAAAACACGCAAGTGAATCGGCACAGACACGTCACGTCAGAAACGGAGCTCTGGGATGTCAGCGGCTTGAAGAAACACACAGGTACGCCCGAGAGAAATGGATGTTAAGGTAAACTGACAGCGTTGAGACACGCACACACACACACACACACACACACACACACACACACACACACACACACACACACACACACACACACACACACACACACACACACACACACACACACAGAGTGAACCAACACATCTTTGTGTTTCAGAAAAGTAGTTAAGCACGACTGAACTCCACTCCAGACTGGATATACTAATTCCCTCCATCGATTTACTCATTTTCGGTTTTCTTTACTTGTAAACCTTGTAAACCTTGTATGCCTCTGGTTTGGAAAAGATGCTAAATGAATCATGTGGAAGGATGAATTTAATGTACTGTTCTGCCAAATGTAATTGCATTATCACATAGTATCGCACACTTAAGGGATTACACAGACAGAAAAACAAAAAAAAAAAAAAAAAAAAAAAAAAAAAAAAAAAAAGAAGGTCTAATTATATAATGGCACATGCATTTCTCTCTCCCTCTCCTCTCTCTTTTTCAGAAGACTTCACATGTAACTAATCACTTCAAATCAGAACACTAACCTCAATTTGTCCGACCCTCTAAAACCATTACAAATGACATCTGGGGGCAGAGCAAAATGTGCCAAAGAACGAGTGAAGAGACACATCCAATCACCAAAAAGCTCTTAATATTGATAAATACACACAAGATAATTGTGCTAATCCAGGATCTCCACATTGGCTAGTGTCCAGTGTGTTACACGGATGAAGAGAGTTCACGGCTTCCTTCCTCAGGGAAAGCTCACTGAATCTGGGGAACATGCTCTCGGCTGTTCCCTAAGGGCCGGCTTCGGTGCTAATCGTTTCGTGCATTTAAAGAGGGATAATCGCATGATCTAGACTCTAATGTGATTAATTTTCTCCTAAAATGTGATCTCATCATAATGACAATCCTTCATGCCACTGCTTCGAATAAATAAAATCAAAACCTTTAACACAAACTTTTATTATTAGATTATTTATTTATTTATTTATTTATTTTTTTAAAATAGTGTGCGCTAACCCCAGCGCCAAGCCCGATTTTCATACGTGAACGAGACAAGGTCACCGATTTAGAGGCCGAGTGTGTGATTACCCAAAATGCACCACTCCCTGGGCTGCTTTTCTGGCTAAAGGCCTTCAGCATGCTAATGGGATGAAGAGCCCTGATGAGGGGGGGGAAGAGGGCATTACAGTACATCTGTCTCATTCCCACGGCAACCACACACATGCTCACACACACACACACACACACACACACACACACACACACACACACACACACACACACACTCAGGATATCAGTCGAAACACTGTGTGCGACTGTGTGTATGTTGTGTGTTCCTTAGGGGCCTAGTGAAACGACATATGGTGCTGAATTCAATGTGTCCTGACCTAAATTACTGTGATTCTGTGCACCGACTCCGCATCGCGTGTTGTAATGCTAATGTTTGTGTTGCATGCACTGTGGAATTTACCCTCATCCTACCCAAAACATAGCCACATAAACCACATAAATCCAATATCATCATCATTATTATTATTATTATTATTATTATTATTATTATTATTATTATTATTATTATTTAAACAAAAGCAGACTCCTCAGATTATCCACCTTATAATAAAATAAATGCGATCTAGAGCAATGTTCTATTTCAATTGTGCAAAACACACACCACTGAAGGTGAATTTGGTAGGCGAGTTAATGCACAAAAGATGATTAATTATGTAGGGCAGTGAATGAAACTTGCCTCTGGCTGTCCACACTTAGCACTCACGTCTCCATTTTCTGTGTCACTAGCAATGGCTTCCTCAAAACAGCTCAGTCAGCATTTAACTTTCATTTTAGCTTTCAAGCTGAAGGAAATAAATAAATAAATAAAACTGCGACATTGTCCACCTGAGTGGAAAAGTTCACCCGAGTGTTTAGGAACACTCAAGATGCCACGCCTGACTTCCTGTTTCACTTTCCCTTGGTCATTCACAAACACGGGGGAGATTTCCACAAACAATTATGGTTGGATATCTGCAGAAGATGGCAGAATTCTGTTACCATCACATCTCCAAATCTACAACCAGAGATGCCACCTCCGTACCAACAAACTGGAGTTTGCTAGAGGTTTCTTCACCATCGATTCCCCCTGGCTGTGTAGTGCTGACGTTACAATGGTTCGGTTAATTACCATTCTTGTGTCCAGCTGACTCTTTCCTGGCATCCCGTTACTCAGTTTTTCGGTCAGGTGGTCAAGTTTCGTACTTTCCTCTCTGTATCTCTGGACGTTTTCCCCGAGCATGCTCAGCAGGGCGACGAGGGCCTGCTCACGAAACTGAAGCTGGTCTGCGTGGACCGCTGTACCTACAAAACACTCCCGTAGGTCACGCTCGCCCCCAGAAAAGCACTGCAGGGCAGAAAGGAAGAACGAGAGAACGTTAATCATGTAGAATTTATACAGTAGGATCCTAACCTCCTGGTGCAACAGCAAGAAAACTGTTTTTAAATGCATGTCGTACTCATTTCACACTTTTATAAAAAAAAAAATATAACTGTCTTATGAGGCATCTGATGCGTTATTATGACAAATGACGAATGTTTATACCACATTTTTGGAGTGATTTGGGACACACACACACACACACACACACAAACAGTACATAGTCTTTAATCTGGCTGATAGTTATGTGGAACCAGGTAGTCTAAAAACACTTCAAAATAAATGACCAGATGGTCAGTGACCAGAAAACTGAAGGTAAATAAATAAAAAGCATTCTCTTGCTGCAACGTTTGTAACAAATCATGATAACGTTCCTTGTAATTTGCTTTAGAAAGTGACAATTCACCTGTTCTGTTGTTTATGTGATATGAGCGTGTAGTGCTACTGCTAGTGCTTGTTCTGTCTGTGTATGGATTATATATTATAATATGTATTATGACAAAAATGTATATTAGATTTATATATGTTGGTATTGCACGCAGACCTGTGGGTGTTTCGGTTCCTTTTGTTCTTGTGCTCTGACACACTAACAGACACGTGTTGCATCAGGAGCGTTTGCGAGAGAGGGTTAGAATATGCAGAGCAGGAGAAGTGTAATTTACTCACAGTGCTGATCTCGGAGGTTACGTTTCTCTGCAAATGTTCAGCGGCAGTCTGTGGACTCTCTGAACCTGCGGTCTCGCAATTCAGGATCTTTTTCTGCAGGCGTACTGATGTCAATCTAACACACACACACACACACACACACACACGTGAAAATGAAAGACTGTTATTAGTATGTACAAAATCATTTCGTTCATTCTTTTATTTCTTCTTTTTGATCAAATGAATTCGATTCTGGTGATAAAATGTTCGCATTCTACTGCTCATGATTACAGTTAATGGTGCCTCCACTAGAGGGCGATGCACACTCATAAAACACTACGTAGCAGATCTTGATGTTAAAATAAAATACATGGAGCTCTTTGCGTGTGTGTGTGCGCACCTTTATAATGACAGGGATATAGAAGTAAAGAATGAAGCGAAGCATAAAAAATATATATATTTACTCCAATCCCACACAACAAATTAGAACACTACATGAAAAGTAGAAAGTTGACTGCTAAACGTTCACCATTTTAAAAAAAACCCAACAAAACAAAAAAAAACATCCTCCACTTTCCCACGCTGCCCTTTATACAGAGTTTAACAGACATTTCCAATTAACTTACACAGCTGTATTTCAAAACATGCTCGCTCTCTCTCTCTCTCTCTCTCTCTCTCTCTCTCTCGCACACACTCTCTCGTTCGCTCTCTCACCACTCCTATATTTCCTAAGCATAGTTACCACACTGTCTTTCTCACACTCACCCTTACTGCCATAGTTAATCTCCCCAGGGAGGAATGCTACCGTTATACAAGCGCATGATAACTGTGCAACAGCATGCATAGCCTTATCTATAATAAATAAATCCTTCATTTTGTTTATAATTCTTAATTTTACATACTTTATAAGCATGTCCCATCATTAAAATTGCCTTTTTATAAATAAATAATTAATTTTAAAAAAATGTAACTTCTGATAAAGTTTCTACAGACAGACGGATAAAACTGCTATACATATTAAAAAAAAAATAAAATAATAATAATAATAATAATAATAATAATAATTTCTGCAAATGTGCCAACAATGTCAAAGCTGCATTATGTTTTTGATTAATTATGGCATATAGTATATGCCATTTCTATTTCTGTACCAATCGCCTTGCCTGGCAACCCCATCCCCCATGATCCCCCAACACACACACACACACACACACACACACACACACACACACACACACACACACACACACACACACACACACACACACACACACACTCCATTTTAATGAAGCTAAATATGTGGATTTTGCAAGGATGGCGTGTCCACTGAAGGACACAGGGAATGACATCAGCAAGACTTCAGAAAGTTATGTCTTTTTTCCCCAAAGTGCAAGTGTGCGAATAAGTGTGTCCAGAAGCAGGGCGAAGTCAAGGGCAAGAGACACAATAAGATACAAAACCATAAACTGAGTGTGTGTGAGAGAGAGAGAGAGAGAGAGAGAGAGAGAGAGAGAGAGACAGAGAGAGAGAGAGAGAGAGAGAGAGAGAGAGAGAGAGACAGAGAGACAGAGAGAGAGAGTGAACACAGGATTTTTGATTAGAAACAGCATATTTAAAATCTAGTTCTGGTGGCTTGTGATGGCCTGAAACTATACTAAAGACATTACATTAGTCTTTCCTTTGTCTCCTGTCTGTACCTCCTGTTTGTCTAAATAATGCAATCCTATTACTAAACCTGGATTACATATTTACATTTATAAACTACTTCTAGTTCCTCTGAAGGATTTACAATTTAAACAGAACTCTTCCAGTTACATGAGGAAGAAGAAAAAAGAAAAAAAATTCCGAGATGGATTTCAAAAGAAATGAGTTAATCCGCCATTGGGTAAATTTAATCACTACATTATTCAAACCACAAAAATTATCGTCAAGTCTCAACCTGCATCCATTTGGTCACAACATACAGACTAATGCAGGTCTCTAACGTCATCCTTTGAAAACCTCAAAATCATTTTCCATGTCCGAACACTAAACTGGAGCCTGCGGTGTCGTATGAACTAATATTTGGCAAGTTAAAGTCTTTACAACAGCTTGGGATTTAACAGGTAAAAGGACGACACACCCTTTCGTTAATCGGTGGACTATGAAGATTTGCTCCAACGTGCCCTCGCTTGTCTGGTAGTCATCTGGAAAAGTCCCAGGGTGAAACAGTCTTTCTGTCGGTTATGATCTATTCAGAGACACTGAACAAACTCTACATAAGCAATCCCCAACTGAAAGTATCGGAACAGCAAGGCCAGTTCCCGTTGTTCCGAGGTGTTAAACGACTTAGAACATGGCATCTTTGGCAGCAGCCCGATTTTTAGGTGAGCAAAAGTATCGGAACAGACAGTCTTAAAGTAAATAAAACTTAATATTTAGTATAAAAAGGGATTGAATATCCTACATACACAACAACTGCGTCATGCCGGTGACCTACTGACCTATATGATGCTTTTCCAGGATTGTAGCGCAGTTGTGGTTTGTTTTGACGGGTTACTACCTTCAGTCTCCTATTCAGGAGGTGAAACACTGCTCAGTTGGGTTAAGGTCTGGTGATTGACTTGGTCAGTCTACCCCCCCCCCCCCCCCCCCCAAAAGGCCGATAAAGCCCTTTGTTGATTTGGCAGTGTGTTTGGGATCGTTATCTTGCTGCATGATAAAAGTTCCTCCTGATTAATTTAGCTGCATTTCTCTCTAAATAGGCAGACAGAATGTTCCTGTAAAGTTCTGAATTCATTCTGCAAGCCCAAGCCGTGACGCTACCTCCACCATGTTCCACAGATGAACTTGTACGTTTTGGATCACGAGCAGATCCTTTCTTTCTCCACACTTTGGTCTTTTCATCACTTTGGTAGAGGTTATTCTTGGTTCCAGAACTTTCGTGGCTCATTTCTGTACTCCAATCTGGCTTTCCGATTCTTACTGTTGATGACTGGTTTGCATCTTGTAGTGTGGCCTCTATATTTCTGCTCTTGAAGTCTTGTTCGATTGGTGGATTGTGATACCTTCACCCCAGCCCTGTGGAGGTTGTTGGTGAGGTCACAGTCTGTTGTACTGGGGTTTTTTTCCCCCCCTTCACCGCTCTCAATGTTTTGGTCATAAACTGCTGTTATTTTCCTTGGGTGACCTGTTCCATGGCTGGTTGCTAGTCCAACAGTGGTTTCCTTCTTTTCTTTCATGCTCATCCTGTCTTCACAAGTGAAACCCAGGGTGCAAACCAAGCCATCCAGAGCTATTAACTGTTTAACCAAATCAATCGAACAGGGCACACCGGGGCAACAAGAAACACCTGTCAGTCACATGTTCCGATATATCTGATCACTTGAAAAATGGGTGGGTCCAAACAAAAAAGTGGCATGTTCTCAGTTTGTTCAACACATCTAGATGTACATGTCAGGAAATGAAAGCTGAAACTCTCCTTCATCTTTTGATCTCAAACCCAAATGTCTTCAGCGTACAGCAAAAACAAAGGAATCGGTCATGTCGTTCCAATTCTTTCAGAAGGGACCGCAAGTTTCAGGGTTTGGAGCATTTTAAGAAGTGGGACTCTCACCCTTTACATCTACTGTACAGTATATATAATAAATAATATTAAATACTGTTAAATCATTATGGAAGATTTATATACAGCACATCCAACGGATACGGCACGTGATACGGTTTGATCATACAGTATATTACTACACGGTGACGAGGAACTCGGAAAACTATTTCTGCTGCGATGTGCAATCTTCTGAACAAATCCATAAAAAAAAAAAAAAAAATATTCTAGTACATTTTCGGATCCAATAATAGAATCGTTCTGTACTGCCCCTTCAGTGTTTTGACACATAATGTCATCATCTTTGAAACGTGAAATTTCTCCAGTTAACCTGATGTACTGTAAATCCTTAAATTGGATTGGACAGATATCACACTGTCAATTTATCACACCATTTATATGCAAATGAAGTGTGTCTCTGAAAGCGTTAACATCTGCTCAGGGTGAGTGCAAACAGAAAGAAGATTAGCGAGGTCAGAGACGTGTTGGTTTACAAGCTAAAAATTGCCCAGAAATGATGTTACAGGAGTTAAATGTGTCCAGCGTGGTCTGTGAAATGCGCTTTCGTTAAAGCATGATGACGGGTACAGTGCCATTCTTGCTACACAGTAATGTCTTATACCACCAGTTAACAAAAGCTAACATTTTGTGCAATATTTATCCAATAAGATCGCATTAAGGATGAGAACAGACAGGAACTAAGTGCTGTACAATCACCGATAATGTCGAGTGTTTACACTATATTTATGAACTGCGTTTGTGTTCATGTTATTCTGGATTCACCAATGAGATTCTATATAGTGAGAGAGAGAGAGAGAGAGAGAGAGAGAGAGAGAGAGAGAGAGAGAGAAAGAGTAAATGCATAGAGTGTGTGTGCGTGCGAGTGTGAAGGAGAACAGACTATTTCCTCTGCATATCTGAGGTAAACAAACCGGTTACAAATCATCCAGAATGTGGGTGGAGGACCTGGATGTAACCAGAACGACAAGTCCATGTCAGGATAAGTATTATATTCAGAGATCTCCTTTTCTTCTTTCAACATCACTTTCCTTTTTCTATCTTTTTTTTTTCCCCCCCTTTTAGTCATTCAGTAGGAAGGACCTTTTTGTGCGTTCGTTGTAATCATAATCGTTGGTCTTATTTAATCGAGCGCGTTCGAGTCGCGTGCGGTTGTTTCTTTTGCAACTGAATCACCTACAACATTGCAAGCTGACGTTCTCCTTTCTATTGTCTCGATCCAAGTTGGACCAGAATTGTTAGAACGTATTACAAGAATAAGTGCGCCCATAGTGTGCCCAAGTGCGTTTCAAAAGGAACAATAGGATGGGAAAAGCTCTGCGCATTTAATACAATGCCACAATGCAGAACATTTAACTCCGGGCCTATTCAACTTTATTACCACGGAGACAGAAAGTTTAAAATCCTGCGTGACAAACAGTTTAACAAACGGCCGGTGCTTGCAGTTCAATAACAGGAGAGACTAGTTATTACTGATATGATCCTTATGTAGCTGCAAGTAACATATGCATTATCCTTCTATTTGTTGAACTGGGCTAACATTAGCTAAATGATCTGAAAAAACAAAACAAAAAAAAAACTACTCTCTGAAAAAAAACCCACCCACACACGGTCACGCACGATTGTGAGATTATTTTTAACTGACATGCTCGTTTTAAAAAAAAAAAAAAAAAAGGAATGCTTTTAGGAATTATTTCCAGCTACCTGGCAACGTGAGAGCATGTCCCATGTGTGTGTGTTTGTATGAATATGTACATCAGCAGGCATGTGAGCGCGTGCGAGCGTGCGTGCGTACTCACTGTCGACCGATGTGTGAAATCTCCCGTTCCGTCTCTCTCTGTAGGTCTATTAATCTGAGGTGACTCTGTGTGATGAGACTCCACAAACTCCCGGCGCCGTCACTGATCTTCTCTGGAAGAACCTGCCAGATAAAAGAAATCGTAATATTGAGAATCATTACGACACATAATTCAGTAGCGTCAAACGTTTAACGTAAACTCAAGAGAGTCAGATATTCAAATCATCTTTAAAAAAATTTTTTTTTTAAAAAAGTTTTAAAAAGATACCCTTCAAAAAAAACATGAGGTCAGCAACGTAAAACCGTGTTCATATGATAATCTAAAATCACACACACGTGTGTGCCGAGTTGACCAGTGTAACGTGACATAATTACAGGATCCTGATTCACAAACACATGCATCAGGTGCTCGTCAATCCGAAGAACCCGAAGCAGAAGGCACAGATTTACATTTTAAACGCTTAAAAAACACAATGTTATGAGTAATGCATTATGTGGGCAATTTTGGCCACAATAGCGTTCCAGCCTACAGATGGAAGTGACAGGCGGCTACAGGCCACGTCAATCTGCACAATCTGCAATCTGCTTCGTGTTTTAGCGTTGCCTTAACAAGTGTAAGTGGATTGAAGCTGTTTTTATTGCAGCAACCAAAAGCCCAAGGTCTCTACTAATGCAACGTTTTGTGATACGAGAACACGATATTTCAGACCGGGAACATCCGTGTAGTAGCCGTTGCATCCTCGTATTAAACTAAAGTCTGTCTGAATATCCTGAATCCCACGGCATTTTGCCTTGCCGTGATGCCATTTATCTGAATCAAATGTTCATAGTTAAAAGGGAACGTTTCGCTAAGCGCAACAGGAATGTGAAAACGTCCTAACGACCTTCCGATAACCTCCAGCGGAAAACGTAACCCTAGATCTAGGAAGCGATACGTCGGTCGGATTAAATCCGATGTTACTCGGCATAGGCTGCTCGTCCTGAGGTCTCGTCACGACGGAGGAAATCCAGTCCGAGAGACGCGACCGCTTACCCGGCGCATGTAAAGCGGTTTTACTTGGACGATTCGAACGCGAATCTTCTTGGCAGTTGGACGCGACGTCGGAAGTTCATTAACTTCTTGGAAGTTAACGAAAAAAAAGAGAGAACGCTTTCGCTAGATGCAACCGGCCCACTTTGCGAACAGGAATACATTTTCACACTCGGTTATCATGAATTCCTGGCAATTGAAGCTAATGACAGCTCAACAAACAACCGACATGCTTTTCCAGCACGGTAAGAGCTGCCACGGAAGACGGCAAGAACAACAGATCTGTTTCGGGAAGGAGTTCGAGTGATTCATCATGTGAAAAGGCCTGGAACGGTTTGGGAGAGAGAAAGACAAATGTACAGCCAAATTGCCCTGTGGCTAAATCCGCAAGCTGCAGTCTGGATCTGCATCCGACAAAACAAGTGATGGTGAGATAAACGACCAGTCATGTCCACTTAATGCACAACATGAGTTTTAACAATGCCCCGCGATAAACTGACTGTGAGACACATAAAAAAACTTCCACAGGGACAGGTTCCAGGATATCACATGACATGCTTAGATTTCACTACGGTTGTGTTATGTAGATTTTGGCCACACAAGGTAAGTACTCTCTCACTTCTTGCAGGCAAAACACCAGACACGTACGTCTACAGCTGTCCTTTTGGCGGTGTTGAAATTTCCTTGCGGTACAGCTTACAGATTTTGAAAACTTTAGATTGCGGATGTTACGAAGGTTCAAAATCCAGCCCGCTGAAATTAATTCAGTATCCGTGTCCTAAATTAAAATCGGCTTGTAGACTGTAATTGAACTGCACAATTTGAAAAGAGGTAGCGAGCTAGTGTCTGATATTACACTATGGGGCAAAATAGAGTGATAAACTCAGCTATTTAAGAAAGAAAGTAGGTTTAAAAAAAAAAAAAAAGGCGTGCTAATATTGTAATTCTTTAATAGCGAGCTAATAATTTGATATATGATACCAGTGAAGTCCATTTCAGCTCAAGGTTGTGAACAACTTTCAGATTTCCAATACAGAATGTCTTGGGTTGTAAGTTGAAAGATTTTCACAAATTACATGGAGGCCACTTTATTGTATTCATTGCTGTTCACATAGCAGGTGGCTGCTTCGGACAGGAGAGGCTTACTACAAAAACATAAATAAATAAATAAAAACGATTAGCTGGACTGTGTGGCGAAAGCCACCGATGCCCAAAATATTATTTTTAGATCCTCTATCAAATACCAAGAAAGACGACGCGTCGATGCGCAACATTACGAAAGTATTGAACTGAACAGAGAAATTCAAGACGTTTGGGATTTTACCAAAATATAAAAAAAATAAAAATAAAAAAAATATCTACAGGTAGCTAGTGCAGCACATGAATGTAAATGATTTCCTGTAACACTGTGGAGGTTCTTCACAAAGGACATGGGTGTGACTCCCTTAGGGAGTTACGGGAAACACGAGGTCAACGACGCCATCAGATCAAAACCCCACTGCAGGATTACCAGAACTTCTGGGGAGTTACCAGAACTTCTGGGGAGTTACCAGAACTTCTGGGGAGTTACCAGAACTTCTGGGGAGTTACATATTACACAATAAGACAAGGGGGGGGAGAAGAAAAAAAAGAAAGAAAAAAAAAGAACATAAAAACCGGTGAAAGGAATGCAGACTACGCAAACACGCCAAGTGTTGTGTGTGTGTGTGTGTATATATAAGAGCAGGGTTTCCCCGAATTGTCCTAATCCATAATAAGAAAAAGCATTAATAAAAATAAATAAATAAAGACATGCACAACCTTTATGAGCACTGGACAGACGTCAAACACCCTGATAATAAATAAATAAATAAATAAATAAATAAATAAATAAATGAGAGAGAGAGAGAGAGAGAGAGAGAGAGAGAGAGAGAGAGAGAGAGAGAGAGAGAGAGAGAGCAAACCTGAGTAAACATGTACTGCATTTCAAGTAATTCCGAAATTCAAGCCAAAACACAAACATAAATCTCTCAGCCGTGCGAAAGAAAGTCGGATAGAGAGAGTATTCTGCTCTTTCACTCGTTTGTTCCGGATGTCTAGTGCAAAGTTTGTGTCACCCTATGAAAACAATATTCGTTTAAGAAAACATTAAAAGTCATGTGCAAACATAAAGAAACACCCTTTTATCAATACTAGATACTTTCAGGATCAATATTTACTTGTCGCAATAACTTTACAGTAATTTCCCCCCACACTGTTTAGAAAAAAAAACAAACAAACAAACAAAAACTAAGCAAGATGGAGGAAAAATTAAACACCATGGACAAAACAGACAGGAGAGTTACGGTATCGAGTAATTCTACTAGCGTTTACTTACAAACTCGAAGGCAGAGGGAGAGCTGCAGGCGCTCATGGTGAAGTAAAGACTGGGTTTGGGGGAGCTTTTGGTTAACGACTTAAGTGTTTCGCATTCTGTCCTGTTGCTGTGGGTGAAAATGTGACGACCTTCGCAAGTCAACCCTGTGTGTGTGTGTGTGTGTGTGTGTGTGTGTGTGTGTGTGCGCTTGATTGATCATTCTCTATTCTCCCCCCTGGGAGAGTAAAAAAAGACAATGGAGCCAAGATTAAAAGTTAGAGTTTAAAGTTTATGTAAGAGAGTGTGTGTGTGTGTGTGTGTGTGTGTGTGTGTGTGTGTGTGTGTGTGTGTGTGTGTGTGTGTACTCTCAAGTCATGAGCTTTCGACTATATTTACGTAAGGAAATGAAGATCGGATTTCACGGTCAGAAAGGCTTCCTCAGTAGTCATTAACGCCATTATGATGAGCAGCTTAATAAAAGTTCAATAAAAGGTTTTGTCTTTGACCAATCAGATTACGCATCACACACTTTTGTATTACACGCACACACTAGATGGAGTACACGCCAGAACAACGTTGCTTACAACAGCAATGACGTAATGTCAAGCTCACTCTTTACCACAAAAAACAAGCTCCACTTCACATTACCCAAAACATGGAAGTGCTCATAAATCACGGGATGGGCAGAGATTGTGGGAAAGTTCCCTCACACACACACACACACACACACACACACACACACACACACACACACACACACACACACACACACACACACACACACACACACACACACACACACACACACACACACACACACACACACACACACACACACACACACACACACCTGTTTGCAACGAACAAATCAAACAAAAGCGATTGAGATAGTTCAACACGACGAATGCTTCAAGTGGTTTCCCCAAATTCAACTGAAAATGCAACTTATAATGACTTCTCCAGTCTCAAAATGATTCAACCCCTTCATGGCGAGCATCTTTAGTACTTGGTAGAGCACCCTATTGCTGTTATGACCTGCTGCAAACGAGATGCAGAGCTTCTGGTAGCGTTCCTGAGGAATCTTAGCCCGTTCCTCATGAGCAACGATCTCCAGTTCGGTAATATTCGTGGGTTTGCGTGCTGCGACCGCCTTCTTCAAATCCCACCAGAGATTTTCTATGGGGTTCAAGTCAGGTGACTGTGATGGCAATCCAGACCTTCTTCTGCAACCAAGCTTTGGTGGAATTCGAGGTACGCTTGGGATCGTTGTCCTTTTGGAAGGTCCAATGACGACCAAGCTTCAGCTTCCTCACAGACAGCATGACATTTTCTCCTAGGATTTCAGTGCCAGAGGATGCAAAGCAGCCCCAGAGCATCACCGAGCCACCACCATGCTCGACTATTGACAGAGTGTTCTTTCTTCGTTCTTCTCCCTTCAGACATTCCGCTGATCCATCGTGCCTAAAAAATTCCAGTTTTGTTTCATCGCTCCACAGAACAGGATCCCAAAACTTCTGTGGATTATTTATATGATTTTGAGCCGACTTTTCTCGTGCTTTTGTGTAAGTAGTGGTGAACGTCTTGGAGTTCTGGCGTGGAAAACTTCTGCGTTTAGTACGCGCCTCACTGTGCTCACTGAAACCTCAGTGTCTGTTGCCACCAAGCCAACAGGTCTTGCTGCAGATCATTTGCAGTCACTCGAGGGTTTGTCACAACCTGCCTTCTCAGAAATCTGGTTGCAACCGTCGATAGCTTCCTTTTTCTGCCCCATCCAGGTATTTCATACATTTTCCACCCCTAGCCAGTTCAGGTATTTCATGTGTTCCAGCTCAAGCACACCTGCTGCAATTAATGAAGGCCTTGATTAGTTGAATCAGGTGTGCTTGAGACAACACCTGTTTTGCATATTTGTGCTGTTGTGAGGGATTCTGTTCAGGGGGTTGAATCATTTCGAAACTGGAGAAATCATTATAAATTGAAATTTTCACTTGAATTTGGGGGAACCACTATGTGGAAGCGTTCTTTGTGTTGAACCTTTTCAATCGCGTTTGTCCAGTTTCTTCGTTGCAAACAGCTGAAAGTCTAAACATTTCGACAATAAACCTGATTTGCAATGGGGGTTGAATCATTATGATTGCAACTAAAAAAAAAAAAAAAATGTTTCAGTTCATGTTACATAGTGGGCTAAATTGGTTTTCTGTGAAAAAAAAATCAGTTAAAACCTGATCTGATCGACTTCTAAAATCCAATAGCACTGTATCTCTTACATACTACACGAAAGCACATACTATTGATCCACTCGATCACTCTGTAGTGAAATGCGAGATCTTAATTTAGCTGTTCATTTCCTCTCCTCTGACGAACATTCACGTTACATGCAAGTATGAAGACTGACACGCACTGTACGCAACCACCCACGTGACATCCTCGCACGTTCAGAAAAATACAGACCGAGACAAACTAAGCAGCTAATCAGAAACTGAAAACTCATGTTCACCTTCTGCTTTGTCACTTAAATGATATTTCGTAACACCTCGACAGACTGCAAGCACTAATCTACACAAACAGGTATAGATCTATATGAGCATATCAGCCAAAGCCAATCAAACTCCAACCGCCCCATCAGTTACGCAACAGACGGTTCAAGTGTACGCGCACACGTTCTTCATGCCTTGCCCAGAAATGATTCTATAAAATTAGTTTTAGACGAAGGAAGACAAACCGCTTAAATGGTGCCTACATAAACAAACACGTAGGCATCCGAAACATGAGTGTGTTATACAAGAGCTCGTTAGGTTTTACTGTAAGAAGTTTGTTGGGAAAGCGTAGAAGAACATGATGTTCGGAATAGTGTAAACAGATGCTGTGTGACAAAGAGGAGTCAATAAAAACGGGTCAGCTAATTGGCTACAGTATGTACAGTAGTGCATCATGTGAGATGGCACTCTAGAGAAAACCAACACGCTTCATTTAAAGCCAAAAGCTGACAAAGAAACACCAAGACTATATACGACTTCAAGCTGTAGGTTACAGATAACGGAGCTGACTTTAAACCTTATTTCATAACTCGTACATTTGTGAGTCTTTCTCGTGCGCCAGCATTTGGGAGTTCTATTATAAAATGGCTGATGTTTGGGTAAAAGACACTAACTAGACACGAATTAAAATGTTTGCGACAGAGCCAAAACCAACCCCGAACCTCTGAACGTGTAATTGTGTAGACATGCCAAGGAGTGATATCATCTAGGACATCTTAATCATCATCATCATCCAGAACATGTACAGCTTTTACACTGCAACTGAATCTTTGCCTGCGAGTACAATATTGAAATAAAGGTAAATGTATGATTGCAGAATTAACACTTACACACACACACACACCAGGTGATGTCTTACCTGCTCAGGTTAATCGCGTCTATTCCATAGTCGAGCAAGAAACGAACAGATCAACAGGAATGAGAAGTGCAGGAGAGAAGGAGGAGATGGAGGGTGGGGGCCAAACAACTCGTTTTTCCAGTCCCAATGCACGTGTAAACATTAGAACATTACTTTGACGCCTTTTTGCATAAAAATCATTATGTTTTAAAAGAGGTCTTAGGTTCTAAACTAATCCAAAAAATCACAACATCCACAGCTATAACATAACATCATACCGTGCAATGTTTAGTATTACGAATACTAAAAGCTAAATCAATCATTAAACTAAAAACTCACCAGGTAGCACGCATAGAAGTTCAAATGAAAGCTGTACGACGGTCTCTCGCAGGAGAGAGGCACCGTATAAAATCACAACGTTAACTAAATCCTGAGAATCGTCCTGCTTGAAAAACACGACATGCTGATCTACCTGTACTGCAGTAAAGTTAAGCAACTCTTAATGCACCTGGGTGACTCACTTGTATCTCTTGGCATGCAGGTGAAAAGGATTGCGGGGGGGAGGCGTGTGAGGGTGGGGCAGCGTCGGCAATCAGTGCAGCTTAGCAAAACATCTAATCTCTCCAGCAGGCAAGGTGTGTGTGGGTGTGTGGGTGAGAGTGTGTGAGATGGGGGAAAGTGAAAGAGAGTGACTGAATAACATTTGAGAAATAAAAAGGTGAGAACAGGTAAAAGTTTGAAATTAATTGGAAGTGAAATTGCGACACATGGAGAAGAGTCGGCGCAGATTTGGAGACCGACATTAAGGGCGAGACGATGGGATTGTAAAATACACTATTTTATTTATTTATTTGTTTGTTTGTTTGTTTGTTTGTTTATTTATACACACACACACACACAAACTGAAATTTCATCAAAAGGTTCGTCATTCATAAAAGGGCGAGTCTTTAAAAACCCATTAAACCTTGATAATCGGACAATAAACCCGTAATCATCGCATTGCCACACTTCCACCTTGTACTCAAGACAGGCCATTCATACACATGCTACGGAATTTACGGATGAAGGATTATTCAACCAGCAGAAATTCTACATAAACGCATAGCTTTACGGTAGCTTACTCATTTAGTATATACACATGCTCTTCTGCTACAGTGAATTATTACTGAAAATCAGACAAAACTCCAGTTCCACATTTTCTCTGGATGCTTTAAAAACTGAACGAATAGGATTGTAAGATCATATAAAAAAAATAAATAAATTGAATAAGTAAGTAAGTGGCTGATATTCTAAGATGAAAAAAAATAAAGAAAGAAGGAAAAACTGCAAAGTCATCCTCTGAACTGAATATAAATGTGGTGTTCTTGTACTGAGGACTGTTCTACACGGTTTTGTTCCTGACCTCCAGTAGAAATTTCGTTCGGAACTAGAGGGGTTTTCCTTTTCGCTTGTACCAATCGTGGATGCTATGGATGCAGAGTTTCTAATCTTATAACTCGAGTAAATTGTTCAAATTCTGTCAAATTCCCCAACCATTCGTGTAGATCAGGGAAGGACGAGGAGTTGCCCGTTCTGCCAAGAGCTGGTGGCGTTGCTTGATGAACGTGACCAATGCCCAAACTGCTGGGATCTGAATATTTGCGATGGTATTACTACAACAACACCACCACCACTGGCTAAGGATCATCTTCCTCTGGCGCTGCATGGCCACAGTGAGGAGTGAATGGGTCAGGGTTAACCCTGGATATGATGCAGGAATACAACGTATAAAATAATAATAGAAATAGTAACTATTAGTCAGTCACGATGAGGATAAAATGGGTAGGCAGGTTGCAAGAGCGACTAACATCTTATGCACATATCCTTAATTACAAAGGCATACTCAATGTCCTCCTGTTGTGAGTCATGACAGCATTTTCTTTACCCGTGTCAGATATTTGACCGGGTGACTACACAAGCCATTCCAACAACTAACGTCTCCTCACACCGATCTGAATATTCACTAATAACAACCAGCGTTGGGGTTTCATATCTCAGGACAAACTGCAATACAGATGTGTGGGGCTTCAAAACGGGCCATGATGTCAGGTCATAAAGCCTCTCGGTTTCCACATAATTTACGTTACAGTTAATCCAGGTAATCTCTAAATATTTATACTTTCAAAAAACGTGTTTGGGAAATGAATATAAATAATACCGTTCTTCAAAAAAAAATTCATCACGGAGATTGAGACTACGCAGGCATCATTTAATCTGTTGACACTGCCATACTGCAGATATAAACATGCCCGCTCTGACTGGCTGCCATCCAAATCTCAGCTTCATCATTGGCTCATGAACTCATGCTGTAACATTTATGATTGTTGCTAAGACAAAACAACTCAGTTGAGAGGAATTTGGTCCAAGAGTCACTTCTCCTCCCGAACAAATTCCAGAAAACGCCCTTGTTCGCTGTTTCTATGTGACACGAGATGCCAACGTTTAGTTTATGATTGTAAATGGCCTCTCCCTACTGAAGGTCAATTATACAACATATTATTCCAGCTTTCCTTTCGAACAGCAGTTTTCCTAAGCGAGTGGTTAAATACTTGTACAGCCACTGCTGTGTTTCAGCATCTAATGCTTTAAGCAAATGCCATACTGCACTAAAAATGTCACATTTGATTGGTCAGTGTATTAATCATACTGTATAGCCAAAAGCCTAGCATCCCTCCTGTTTTCAATCAGTTGGACATGACTAGTCGTTTCTCTCATCACTTTTTTTTGTTTTTTTTTTTGTCATATTTGGATCCAGACTGCTACTGCTTGTAGATTTATCCACAGGACAATTTGGCTACACATTTCGGTCTTTCTCTCCCCCAAAGCGTTCCAGGCCTTTCTAATGATGAATCACTCAACTTCTTTCCCGAAACAGATCTGTTGTTTGTTGCCGTGTTCCGTGGCAGCTTTTATCGTGCTGGAAAAGCATGCTGGTTGTTTGTTGACTTGTCATTAGCTTCGGTTGCCAAGAATTCACGAAGGCCGAGTGTGAAACTGTATTCCCGTTTGCAAAGTGGTCGGCTGGATTTAGCAAACCCTCCCTTTTTACCTCCTGATGCGAAATAAACGATAAAGTTTAGCGGGCGGACGTATTATTTGCACGATATTTTGCTGAACCCACTGCTAGTGAGGCCCAATAACTACTTTTTTTTTTATTCCATTAGTTATTAAAGTGCACCTGTTATGGTTTCATGTGGTGTATTATAGAGCGGTTTGTGAATTTAAGTTTAAAAAATCAAAGCGCACGACAAACTGAGTTATCGACTCCCAAAAGAAGGAAGCGATTCTGAACAATTCAAACGAGTCGTTAGTGATTCCAGACTCATTTCCTGTACAAACCTACGTAGATTTGTAACAAAGAAACCCCGCCTCTGGTCTTCACTGGCTGCTCGCCGATAGCAGCTGACCAATCAGAGCAGAGTATGCTCTCTGAAAGGAGGAGTTTAGAATGAATCTTTTAGAACGGATCATTTAACGAGTCGTTTTTGACACTGGGGGGGGGGAAAGGTAATGCTGCGATTTAAACTTTGAGCACATTAAAGTGTTTTCACCTCGGATGCGTGTAAATCTATTTTATGAGGCCTTCTGATAATTTTTTGATTAATTCGATCCATGACTATAAAAGCAAGTTTACATTCACTGACTACACTCTGGTCTCAAATTTTGCCAGTTAACATGTTAAATGTTGGTTCATACCGCCTATTTTTGACCCAATCTTCATTCTATGGATGGGATGGGCATTAGTTAATAGATGCGTTCATTCCTTGGTTTATTATTTCATTGAAACATCAGTTAGTACATGTGGTCGTTTCTTTGCCAATGTTATGATGCTGAATGGTATTAATGCTGAAATTTCATCGTTAAGTAAAACATTAACTTATGTCAGTTAAGGAAACTTTAATGGAAAGCGTTACAGATTTCCGTTACCCGAGATATACAGCTTCTGGGTATTCATAATCAGAGTCTCACACATTCTCCAATTGAGAAAAGGAAAAGAAAAGAAAATTTACGTGCCACACGGCGTAAGGAGAGAATGTTAGGTGAAGTAAAATAACCCAGAGCAAATGAAAATTTGGAACAAGGCTCGACTGATCACAGAAAATTGCCACATCAGAGCCTGGAGGCCAAAGGTCATTATTCCCTATTGTACTGTGAAGTGTGGAAATGGTTCCAGTGGAGCACAGAACACTGATAAAAAGCTAGAAAATGTTGTCTAATCATGAGATAGTGCAGCTTTTCGCCCTAAACTTTATCAAGATACAAATCTATGAAGCTGTTAGCTGTGACATGTATAAACAAAGCAAATGACTTCAGGTGTACCACTGCAATCTGCAACACATTGTGAAATCACATTTTAAACGGTAGCTTTTGCTGGAAAAAAAATAAATAAATAATAATTTCTTGGCCAACAATGTGTTGTTATTTAAGTGGATAATTATACAGAAATGAGTTCAATGCCCAAGGCGAATGTAAAGGTGGTGATTTTCTTGCTTATACAAGGCTAAAATGCAACACTGTGCAAACCCCCCCCCCAAAAAAAAAACAAAAACAATGAAAGACAACTGAAACTTCTGAGGTGATTCATAGTGAAACTTAGGATTCAGTCTCACGAAATCCCACATAGACGTGCAAGCATTAGTGTATATTCTCTGAAACAATCCATGACCCGAGTATTACAAGCATTACAAGATTCTATGTCAAATTCTTAACCCAGATAATATAACATAAAAAGGGTCACAAAAATATCCTTCCAGCCTATTATAGCCTATTAACCTTCATTATCCTCATTTACTAAGAAGAGTACACTAAAATTACTTCAGCACCTGAGGCGAAGAATACACCGTAGATCCTACAGTAATGGTTCAATATACATACGTTTTAATTAAGATTAGATATTAAATTTACATAATCTTCTCCTTAGAAAAGGAGAT
This sequence comes from Ictalurus punctatus, assembly GCF_001660625.3. Taxonomy (NCBI): domain Eukaryota; kingdom Metazoa; phylum Chordata; class Actinopteri; order Siluriformes; family Ictaluridae; genus Ictalurus; species Ictalurus punctatus. The sequence continues at coordinate 2,764,662 of NC_030433.2, read as the reverse complement.
AAAATAATGTTTACTCAACAGAGAATCTACAAAGAAGCACTGAATGACTTAAATCCATGATTCACACAGAGATATCAGCATAGCGCATGCATGGGTGTCTAGACAGACCGTCTCTGTTTTTTTTTTTGTTTTGTTTTTTTTAACGTGACACACCCTCCTACAAGAGATGTTTGAGAGTGATGTTCCTGGTACCACGCCTAAACCACACCCGAAATCTTAAACACACTTTACAGGTAAAAAAAATGTACTATATGAAGCCATCTCAGACCATTATCTCGTCTTGTTCAAACGGAGTACTGATCATAATACAAGCACCTTGCCACGCTACCGCGTCAAACGTAGTCACGTCAGCTACTGTACAGAATTCTATCGATAACCTCCCAGAGAATCAGCTATGACTGGATTACCGTCTGATCCCAAAGAACTTGACGTGATTCAATGCTTAGACTCAACATTCTGCTACTCCGCTTAAAAGAAAAATAGAGAGGAAAATCTAGCACCCCGGTATAACGATCACACACCTTAAAAAACAGACCACTCGACAATTAGGACGTAAATGGCGCCAAACCCAATTGGTAGTATTTCAAACAGCATGGAAGGAGAGCCTACTGAACTGTCGAAAATATCGTAGTGCTGCTGGATCGGTCTCTCTCTCCACCTTAATTGAAGATAACAAAAATAATCCTAGATTCTTATTCAATACTGTGGCATAATTAACTAGGGAGGGGGAAAAAAAAACCATCACAGAAAGTTGCACCAATCATTACATAGCAGCAACGATTACAATGCTTTCCTCCCATTAGAGAGACTGAACTAATTTCATCATCAAACTTGTATATTAGATTCTTTACCTACATGTTTCTTCAGACAGATTGTTCCAGAAGTAATCAAACCCCTTCTAAAATTAATCAATTCTTCCCTTAGCTCTGTCTATATACCCAAATCATTTAAACTAGCAGTTATTAAACCCCTGATTAAAAAAAAACCTGACCTCAACCCCTGTCAATTGTCCAACTATAGGCCAATATCAAATCTGCCCTTTATTTCCAAGATCTTAGAAAAGCTTGCGGCACATCAGCTATGCTCGTAACTACATAGGAATAAAATTCATGAAATGCATCGGTCAGGATTTAGGCCTCATCATAGCACAGAGACAGCGCTGGTTAAAGTGGTAAATGACCTACTACTTTAATTCGCCGTGTTGAACCATTTCAATCGCTTTTGTTTGATTTGTTCATTGCAAACAGCTGAAAATCTGTCAATTTTGACACCCGATTTGTAATGGGGGTTGAATAATTTCCATTGCAACTGTATGCTTATATATCACAGCTGTATGTTTCAGACACCAGCTTAATAAAGTTGAGGAATGTGCAAAGGACATAAGTGAACCCTTGGTCTATTATGATCCGCCATGCCTACTTCGATCGAAAGGTGCAGGTTATTTGTTGGTACCTTGAATAGTGAAGGCTACAGCAGGGGAAAGCCCGACAGTTATGGAACAGCCTTCCAAGTAGCGTTTGGGACGCAGACACAATCTCAGCGTTCAAGCCCAGGCTTAAAACATTTGTTTAGTTAAGCTTTTTGTGAATAGTTTTTTTTTTCCTCTCTTAGGTAAAGGAGCAGATCTAGAGGGCTCACTTTGTGACAACGTCCATTGTTAAAAACGCTATAGAAAAAAACCCGAATTGATTAACACCTACAAATGAATAGCTTTAGTTAAGGGCATACAAGTAAACAAATACAAGGAAACACATTACTCACATTGTCAGCATTACTATGCATGAAGAGTGGCACTGTGTGATGGTGCTACGACTTCACTGTTCATCACAAAGTTTCTGAAAGTAAACAGTCCGACAAACAGCAGCCGAAGAAATTGCAAGTGTAAGCTACTTAATTTCCCCGAAAACTACGATCACGCATGAGAAATAACTGTTGAAATAACAGTTTCCACAATAACAGAGTGAAACATGTCAGGTGACCAGTTTTCCATCCAGAGGAGGACCCAACAATTATAATGCCACATGCTAAAATGACAAGATGATAAACAACTGATAATCGGCACATTTGACATGACTCCTATTACATGTCGCCCCACTGACTTCTATTCTGAGCCACGCTAATATATTTTGGAGAAACCCAATGTGTTAATACAGTCCAAGCATGATGATGGGCATGTGCAGTCCCCAAGCTCCAAGTACATGCACTAGCGCAAAAGCAACATTAACCACTAATGAGCTTATATAAGGAAATAAAGTAGTGTAATGTTGATCAGCGCCTCCTCGCTAGTCAATAAAACAGTTTTACTTCTTAGAAGTGACCGAAATTAAAAGCTGGTGATGCTACACACATAAATAATCACGTTACTGAAGGACTCACGTAAACCCAGAGTTTTCCTGTTCTCAGCCCTTAAGTACACGAATAAACCTATGGCCTGAAACCTTTTTTTTTTTCTTTGCGCAGTTTACATTACCAATGATGGTGTCATGATGGAATGTCATAAATTTAGAATGATGCGTGTCGGTCATGGGCTATGTTGACATACCAGCTCTGACAACACCTTCATTTTGAGCATACTTTCGTTATGGTACATAAAAATGAGACCAAGTATTTAACTACATTCCACCAGAGTGCAAAGTTTGTAACATCGCACCTCTGACTCTAGTTACATGGTTATTAGTGTAAGGGAAATGTGAGCACTTGAACTGCTTTACTATATGTATATTGTAACTAAATACGGTGCCTTGTATAAGTATTCACCCCCCTGAACTTCTCCATATGTAAAGGTGGTTCTACCAAGTATTGACTCCAGGGGGGAATATCTATGCAACCAATAACTGACTACTATTTTTTTATATTATATTATATTATATTATATTATATTATATTATATATATAAAAATGAATGTCTAATCCAGTTCTATATTGTAACACTAAATAATTCAGAACTATTCAAGAAAACAATGTATTTTTTTCCCCCTTGTATTAGAAAAATCCTACTTTGTATAAACTGTATTTTATTATTTTGTCTAAAACGGATCTCCAAGATGCTACATGTGCACAAATATACAGTATATTGTATGATTCATAGCTTTCATATCAGGCCACACTGAAATTAATTTGGAAATTGACTCTCAGCCAATAACTGTGTAAAATCAATCCCATAATTAATTGCGATAATCATTAGAACATCTGAAAATCCCTGAATGGCTACTGACTGATCTTGTTCCCCCCCCCACACGTGCTTGGTTACGGTTGCTATACAAACCTAGACGTTTCTGAAAAACGGAGGCGTTCACGGTCATGATGAAGTGCGGATTGTTTCAGACTCCGCCCTCGTGGCTGTGTTCGGTTATGGGGTCAGCGTTCAGCTGATAAATAGTAGAGGACACCTCGCCTCTCCTTCACATTCAAAACGTGCTGATGAAAAACGCTGCTACGCCTTCTAAATGTACTCCTAACGTACAATAGCAACAGTTGCTAAGCAGTGGTTGGAGAACCAACATAAGGCGGGGATTCACATCAGTCATATAGAATTACAACACACCAACAATAAATGCAACAATCGTAAACACACTTTACTTGTTTGTTTTTTTTTTATTTATTATTATATTATAGGCACTGTCACGAATTCGCTTTGGAAAGCACATAAACAGGGATGAAAACCGGCGAGGATGTAAAAAAGCAGGTGGGGACAGTGATGGATCGGCACGCCACGCATTCCCTCTTAGGGTGGAACATGTGTCAGAGAAACCTGGCATTTACCTGAGATACAAAACACACCTGCCTATATTCACGTCCTAAATAAAACAGCGTAACTGGGCAAACGGGTGGTAACAGCAAAGGAAAAAGAAAGAAAAAAAAAAACCACCGGTGTCATACAGGTGTGTGTGACAACAGGTCCATCGCCTGCAGGTACACAGCGAAGTTTTAAATCAATTAGCGAAATGCTTTCCATTCCTCACTGTGAAAAGAACTTTTTTTCCCCCCTCAAAAGGAGTGAAAAGTATACTTCTCTCTCGGACTTTTTACTGATCCGATCACCATCTACTACATTCCTCCCCGCCCCATTCTTCACAGGGCTGGAACAATCAATACTCAACATCAGCAATGTTCAAACAAAAATATTAATGAGGCGTGCAACGTCACTTGCTGTTAAGTGCTAATGATGATTGAAAAGAAAAAAAGAAAAGGAGAAAAAAAAAAAAAAAAAAAAAAAAAAAAAACCCTGCTCGTTTTAGGGAATTATCCAATCAGCCAAAACGTCAGCAGTGCGATGCTCCTTCTGCAGGTGGAATACCTTGTTGACGGCTACGGCAGCTCAAATAATCGCTCTTTACAACCTTGGTGAGCAGAAAAGCATCTCCGAATGCACATACTGAACCTTAGAAGAACTGAACAAGGAAGAAGGCACTGGGTTCCACGCCTTTCAGATACATCGTTACACTGATGTATCGTCAGAGCCCTAACCGGTCAGGTTTCTGGAATATTTTTAAAAACATCAAACGAAATAAAACTGCCATTTGAGTTCTGCAACTAATCCATCAATCACTGCCGAGCCGTGTTGACGAGACGATCTGGTTTCTACAGTGTCGCTGGGAAATAATAATAATAATAATAATAATAATAATAGTGCATTGTCTTTTGAGGGAAGGAGAGGGAGTGTATACTATATCTTCAGATTCGATGTGACTAACTAAGACATGAGCGTTTCCACATTCTGTTCCTCTGACGACTTCTCTTAGTAATGTACGGGCAGCAAAGGTATTAGGGCGGGATCGGCACGAAAATATGCATTACATCCATCTAGGGGATGAAATAGTGGAAAGTCAATCCAGACAATACAAAGGTGTGTACAGATGCTGCTGTTAAATCCAGCAGGTAGCATGAGATTTGGTGATTTATGAATGGAGGACTTGTTGAAGGAACAACCAGCTCATGTCTGAGGAACTTATCCCTCCTGAAAGCTATTATGTTAGGTTAAAAGGGAAGATTGCAACACCGTGACTAATAACTTCGCGATGATTTAAAACGGAGTGAAAGTTTGTGAAACCTTTTTTTTTTTTTTTTTTTTTTTTTTTAAACTTTACATGATCTTCCATTTTGGATTTCCCTGACATGATTTCAGGTTTAAACCAAATTACAAACACAGATGGTGATTGTATCTTGAAAAAAAAAAAAAAGACTCTGCTAAGTGCAATTTAAGTGCACTTCCAGGTTTAAGTGTTGCCATGTTCGAGCTAAATATCCGTTTCTTAAAAACCACACCGATAGTCTCATTTTGCTTTAAAACAAGGCCTTGCTGCCAGCAGACTAATTTTAAACTAGCACAAAAAAAAAGGAGAAGAAAAAAAAAGCCACAAGCAGACTTGCTTTCCCCACCGAGTTCCCATAAAAGCGTAGCCATGGCAACCTGATCCCACCAGAAAATTCACAGTTACCAGCTAAACAACCTCACTTGGGCTAATTCATTCCCCACAAACCAGCAACATCAGATTTTTTTTTTTTTTTTTTATGCAAGAAAATGATAACATGTACATGTTAACATGTCCTTGTCTTACAAATATTAAAATAAACTGATGTAAATCAATCGACATGCTTTTTGAACTTCTTAACCGTCATCTATAAGCCCACACATCACTGTGACATCACAGCGGGGGAGAAGTTCTCTGCGGCAGCGTCAAGATTATACCCTGCGTCCTCCTGACAACGAGGTGAAACATTAGACGGTTGTACCCGTAGTGTTCTAACCACAGCTTACGATTATCTGTGTAAAGAATAAAATCGGATCCAGATTCGATCTGCACGCCTAAAAACGACTTCGAACGGACCGCAACAACCCGCAACCATGAAGTCTGCATTCCTCTAGATTTAAAATAAGCCCACCAGAACGGAAGGGAACGGAACGGAACTTCACACCCAGAACACGTTCTAACAGGTCACTAAAAAATTTTTTAAAAAAAGGAAAAATCCTGGACGTATTTTGGAAATTGTGATGATGTTTCTTTCTACTAACCACAGCCCAATGCAAAACAGAAACACACACACACACACACACACACACACACACACACACACCCAAGAAGGCATACTATGCAGTCATGCATTGAAAAGACAGGTTATTCTCCTCAGGTGTGGTTACAGGATGCAAAGAGGTAGGAAGCTATTTTCGTTCCATCGATTTGAAAAGAGTGGATTACTGACTGAAAGCACGAGGGATGCCATGACTGAGTCAGTTTCAGGCGCAAGTCATTAACACGCCACAATTAGAAATCCTCACTAATCAGAACGCGCACATATAAAAGTATCATCATGTGTGTTACTGCGTCATTAAAGCAATTAAACCGCCGATGAATCACGCGAGGATTTCTCAAACAGCAGATACTTTAAAAAAAAAAAAAAAAAAAAAAAAAAAACCTACACCAAAAGAAGAAAGGGTCATATTCGTGTTTGATACCTGATTAAACAGAAGCTCAGTTCTGGGGCGTTGCGTGTAAGTAGTTCTGATTTAGTCTTGACTATATGAACTGATCAGATGTTGCCAGCTCACTGTGACGTCACATCTCTCATCAACTTCCAAATCACCATGGATCATAAACCATGTCAGGAGATGACATTTGGACTGGTTAAAATGCTGAACAGCAATTACATAACGTGGGAATGTATTCTCACCTGGACACCGAACTGGGTTTTCCTCCTGCTTAACACAACTACACGGATAAGTGTGTGACAGTGCATTTGTGCCTTTCTCTCAGTGTGTGTGTGTTACAGTGCATTTGTGCCTCTCTCTCTCTCAATGTGTGTGTGTTACAGTGCATTTGTGCCTCTCTCTCTCAGTGTGTGTGTGTGACACAGTGCATTTGTGCCTCTCTCTCTCAGTGTGTGTGACACAGTGCATTTGTGCCTCTCTCTCAGTGTGTGTGTTACAGTGCATTTGTGCCTCTCTCTCAGTGTGTGTGTTACAGTGCATTTGTGCCTCTCTCTCAGTGTGTGTGTGTTACAGTGCATTTGTGCCTCTCTCTCAGTGTGTGTGTGTGTGTGACACAGTGCATTTGTGCCTCTCTCAGTGTGTGTTACAGTGCATTTGTGCCTCTCTCTCAGTGTGTGTGTTACAGTGCATTTGTGCCTCTCTCTCAGTGTGTGTGTTACAGTGCATTTGTGCCTCTCTCTCAGTGTGTGTGTTACAGTGCATTTGTGCCTCTCTCTCAGTGTGTGTTACAGTGCATTTGTGCCTCTCTCAGTGTGTGTTACAGTGCATTTGTGCCTCTCTCTCAGTGTGTGTGTTACAGTGCATTTGTGCCTCTCTCTCAGTGTGTGTTACAGTGCATTTGTGCCTCTCTCTCAGTGTGTGTGTGTGTGTGTGTGTGTGTTACACTGTGTCCCAGCTTGCTCCTGTACTACACTAACACACTCCTAGCTTAAATGTACAGTGTGTTCAGGAGTTAAAAACAGGTGTGTTAAAGCAGGAACACGTTAAAATGGGCAAAAGTTCACCATCATGCACGAACACACACCAACACAAACACACTAAAAGACTCGATTCACCTATAACCTCAGGAAGGGTGTTAATGGGAAAGAGTTAAATCACTCACTCTGACCTGACACACACACACACACACACACACACACACACACACACACACACACACAGGTTAAAGGCATAACACAGTCAAAAATTCAGAGTTTTTTTTTAAACCCAACAAACAAACAAAAACAATCTTTAAACAGGATATATTACACTAACTGTGTAGCTTCAATGCTAACCCTACTAGCATAACTGTCTTTACACGCCAAAAGAGAAAGAAGTAAAGTTTTCCCCCCTTTTATTTTCTCGTCGTATTAACACTTTATCACTTTATCACTTTATCAACACTCCCAACAGCAAACAAATTAAATTAAACAAGAAGTTGAAAAGAAAAACAGCTCTTTTACGTTACCTTTAATATAAAAGCGCAGTGTGTGAGGAGGCTGTAGCAGCGCGCGCTCTGTAGGTCAGCAGCTCTGCTTGACTTTGACACTTCGCGCGTGCACCAATCAAGAATATGCGCGAGGGCTCGGCAACACCTGGGCGCTCCTACGAAGAACACCTCACGCGTCACTGTTACGCAACTTCCGCTCTGAGGCTGTAGTTTTTCCTCACTGCTTGTAAGGCACTGCCTTGTTTCTCAGCGAGAGGAACATGGGCAATGTTATTCATCACCATATTTGGAGAAATGCCGAGTTTCGGATAATAATCCTAAAATATTTAAGGAATGCGGTATGTGGATACAGCCTGGATCCTAGAACACCACACACACACACACACACACACACACACACACACACACCACATTAACATTTCTGTCACACACTAATATAGTCTTTCTCTTAGAACACTTCTCACATGAACACTTTTCTCACACACCGCTTAACACCCCAGAACTTCTCTCACACATTAACACAGTCCATAACACACCAACACTTTTAATAATAATAAGCCCTTTAGGGTTATATAGCACTTTTCTAGGCACTCAAAGTACTTTACATTGTATGGGGGAAACCTCCTCAACCACCACCAGTGTGGTGCGCATCATCTACCTGGATGATGTGACGGCAGCCATAGTGCGCCAGAACGCCCACCACACACTAGCTATTGGTGGAGAGGAGAGGAAGGATTATTAGGGGGTCATGACGGAGAAGGGATAATGGCGGAATTTCACCTACTCTTTGCGAGAAGTGTCCTGGGATTTTTAAAGACCACAGAGAGTCGGGACCTCGGTTTAACGTCTCATCCATTAGACCATGCTGTTTTTACAGTAGTGTCCCCATCACTATACTGGGGCATTAGGCCCCACCTCCTTCATACCACTTCCAATAGCGACTTAGTTTTCGTCAGGAGGTCTCCCATCCAGGTACTGTCCAGGCTTAACCCCGCTCAGCGTCGGTGAGAACTGCAGGGAGATATGGCTTTACTCACACACGACATAACACACCCACACGAGGATGAAATGAGTGTGTTACTGCTGTATGTGTAGAGTGTAGTTGTACATTAACAGTGTGTTAGATCAGTGTTCTCCAACCCATTTCTCGAAGGGTGAACCGAAAGCCTTACCCGAAGCCATTCTGAATATGATTTTTGTTTAGTATTATATATATATATATATATATATATATATATATATATATATATATATATATATGTTTTCTAATCCAAAATGACTCAGCAAGATAATTGTTACATTTAGGTTTACTGAAATGAATTTGCACATTGTTGGCATTGTGTACAGTTTTCACTGATGACTGCTGTACATAGCATCCTACATGCCAAAGTAACCAGACTGTCCTGCTTTCTTCGCAGTGAGGTGCCTTCTTTGTATGTATTCATTATACATCTCTGCTTTATCAAGCTACAGGAAGAGCAGGTGGAGGATAGAAGGCAGGTAGAGGAGGAGAAGAAACAGGTAGAGGAGGAGTAGGAGGAGGTAGAAGATGACAAGCTGGTAGAGAAACAGGAGGAGGTAAGAGGATGGGAAGCAGGTCGATGAGGAGTAGCAGGTCAAGGAGGAGGAGCAGGTAAAGTATGGGAAACAGGTGGAGGATAGGAAACAGGCAGAAGTGTTGGAACTCCGGAGGTACAGCATGGAGAGAAGTAGGAACAGGTGTAGGTAGAGGATGGGGAACAGGCAGAGGAGTGGGAATAGGTGTAGGTGGGACAGCAGACACATGATGGGAAGCAGGTAGAGGAGGAGGAGGAGGAGGAGCAGATAGAAGATGGGTGGCAGGTAGACATACAGTTCCCTCTAAAAGTTTTGGAAAGGAAAGACCGATTCTTTCGTTTTTGCTACACTCTTTCGGGTTTGAGATCAAAAGATGAATATGCCACGACGGATCAGAATTTCAGGTTTCGTTTCTTGGTATTTAAACAATTTAGAACGCGGCACCTTTAGTGCCGGACAACCCAGTTTTTTAGTTTAACAAAAGTATTGGGACAGATCGTCTTAAAGTAAATAACACTTCATATTTGGTTGCATATCCCTTGCTTGCAATAACTGCATCGTCACCGACCACCTGACATCAACAAACTATATTTCACAGTTGAATATCTGGGGATCCCCCAAGAGGAGGATCTGCGGATGGGGGTAGAGAATTCTCGACTGGCCTTCTCAGCGTGTTGTCAACACAAAACCCCCACCACAAAAAGTGCTACGGAAATGAATGGATGAATGAAAAGAAAGAGAAGTTTCTTGTGACATTACTAGGGCAGAAACCCTCCCGATAGAACACGGATACGACGTGACAATCACTTAAAGCGAAAACAAAAGAAAGAAACGTCAGCTTATCGATTCATGACAGGTGTCTGGGATTTTACTACACTTTTAAAACCAGAAATTGTCAAAACTCTCGGTGTTGGTGTTGGTGGTGTGTCAAAATGGTGATGTACAGTGTGTCCGTATAGTTAACAGAGAGCCAGATAAATCGTATAGTTCTATAACTGTGACCTCATAGATTGAGATGCAAAGAAATTACATATAAACTGATTTATATATATAACAAATGAGTTTTCTCTGAACTTTAGTGCAGCTGTAACATCTGCTTAACTGTTTCTATTTGGATGTATTTGCCATTGAAGACCAATTTTGGTATTTGTTCCTGACTACACCCAAACATTTTATAACAAGTGTGCTACCCTCGGGCTTTTATACAGAACAGGAAGTATACATGTGTGAGCACCGTCGTGTGAGTAATATCTGATGTCATGCATGTGTACGAGCTTGTAGGGAACTCCATTTTAGGGAGTGTGATTCCAAGAAACTGCGTAAAATCCATTTGGGAGAAAGTTGTTTGTAATGCGTATAGATACCTTTTTGGTAAAAGGGAGTCTACAAATGTTCTGTCCCAATGTTCTGTCTCTTTATCAATAACAGTAAATGGAAGATCATGTGTGGTCACACACCTGTGAAAACAAGAGGGGACCATAAAGTCCACTCAACCATCCATTTTCTGTACCGCTTATCCTACGCAGGGTTGCGGGGAGCCGGGAGCCTATCCCAGGGAGCTCGGGTCATGAGGCCGGGGACACCCTGGACAGGGGGGCCAGCCCGTCGCATGGCACAATCACGCACACACACATTCACACACTACGGCAGGATTCGAGCCCCCAAACCTGGGCGTGCGAGGCAAAGGTGCTAATCACTAAGCCACCATGCCCCTCTACGTGGTAAATATTCCTGTATATTGCATTACCAATTATTGGGACAAGATATAACAGGTGAAAGTGAGATGAGCGTGCGAGTACATCTAACCCACTGGCTCTGCTCACACATGTAGAAAAACAATGACATCACTGACATCAGTGAAAGCCACATCATCATATCCGCATTACAATTTACACACACACACACAGACACACATCTTTCCCGTTATGTGGAAAAATGAGTGAGTCATTGTGTCTTAATCCCCAAAACCTACCCCGAACCCCCTGACCCTAGCCCGATATCCAATTCGTATCCCTTTAAACCTAAAATATAACCTTTAATCTCCTTAACCCTTCTAAACCTGAGACTCTCAACATTAACCCACATTTCATATAATAACCATAACTCATTAACATAACCTTAATCATTCAATTGAGCTTTTTAGGACGTTACCTTTCATGTGGTGTGTTATAGAGCTGCTTGTGAATGTAAAAAGTCTGCAAAGTTTCAAAAATCAAAGTGCGTGAAATATGGAGTTATCGGCTGTCAAAAGAAAGAACAGATTCACTGAACAGATTCACTGACGACTGCTTCTCATTCGCGGAATGATTATTTGTTGAAGACGGGGCCGTACCCACTTTATTTGGACCCCCTTGCACCTCTGGATCACAACCTGCAAGTAGGATTAAATATTTATGTATATATTTTCTACCGAGCGTTCCAAATGTGTGGTTTTGTGTTGTGTACGTGTACAGCCAGTGTAGTCACGTGTAAGTCACGTTATCGCCAAACTACATATAAACTTACCACCGAGAAACGTCCTGTTCTCGCCATGCTTGCGACGGTGGTTCGGGTTTCTCTTCCGATGCATCATTATCGGACTCAGATCGGTAAGGTAAAACCGACAGATATGGTAAACTCGGATTTGGTAACGAGCGTTTCCTTTCCGACACACGCTGTAAGCGGTGGACCAATCATATCAGACTGGGACATCTGACCAATCAGAGCAGAGTAGATTCTCTGAAAGGAGGAGTTTAGAATGAACGGATCGTTGAACGAGTCGTTTGTGACACTGGGGGGAAAAGAGGTAATGCTGTAATGTAAATTATGAGAAAATTTAAGTGTGTTTTGGACCTCGGATGCATGTAAACCTACTGTATGAGACCTTTAAAACAAAATTAGGCAGGTTTAAAAACTGTAATAGGTGCGCTTTAACCCCAACCTTAATACCCTGCTTTGTTAAGTGATGATCAGTTGACAGTTCTGCCCCCCTCTTTACCCCAGTGTCCAAAACATATAGGTCAAGATGGTACAACTATAAAGTCAATCATCGACCTTCGGCCCAAGGTGCTCTGGTACCGAGTACACTTATGAGCATCCTTGTGCTCGAACATGGTGTTTGTTATGGACAATCCATGACTAGCACAGAAGTCCTCCCAATCACCCCCTCGAAGTATCTCCATCGTTCTCTACGTGCGCGTTGAAGACTCCTAGTGAAACTAAAGAGTCGTTAGGCTGCGCCCCACTGAGCACCATACCCACCTTCTGCAAGAAGGCCGGATACTCCGTACTGCTGTTCGGCGCATATGCGCAGACAACAGTCAAGGTTTTCCTGTCTGAGACACGAAGCCTCATCGAGGCGACCCTCTCATCTACAGGGACAAACTCCAACTGCGTGGTACCCAGCCTGGGTGGAGGTGAGACCAACTATATCTAATCGTCACCTTTCCACCTCTTCCACAAGCTCCGGCTCTTTCCCCACCATTGACGTGACATTCTACGTCCCACAAGCCAGTCTCCATTGCCATGGTGCAGTCCATCTATGTCCATCCCTACCGCTGCCAATCTGGCATCACACCTGACCCCCACCCTTCGCCTTGCAGGTGGTGGGCCCACAAAGCGACTCTACGCATCCATTTCGGGCGAAGCCCGGACGGGTTACATAGGTCGCCTAGCCCCCAGGCACTCGCCGACGAACACCACCCCCAGGCCTGGCTCCTCGGGTGGGTCCCGATATCCCTGTTCCGGGCGAGGTTCTCTCCTTCTTTTTAGCCACCATCATGGGGATCTTTAGGTGGATCGTTATTCGTCTGGAGCCTCGTCTCAGACCTTTCTGCCAAGAGAAACCCTACCAGCATTACTAGCCACCACACAACATAGCTCCAAGGTTCACAGGATCACGCAAGCCCTTCCACCACACCAAGGTTCCAACGATCCAAAGGAGGGGGTCATCAATTAAATTATTCTGATTCTCTTCACATCATCTTGGTTTCATCTGACCGTTGAAGAAATGGTCTGCAAAGTGCTGACAAAGCCTGAACAGGGTCTCCCTGTTGAAAGGAACCGATCATCCCAAAACATTAGCTGTACCATGGAACACCGTAAAGGCCATCATCAACCAGTGGAGGAAAAAGAGCGACATCACAAAGAAATTTACCTCCAAAATGTACAAAAGGACAAGACAAAAACTTACCAGGGAGGCTGCCAAGTGACCTACAGTAACATTAAAGGAGCTGCAGGGATATCTGACAAGTACTGATACGACACGTACTCTTCATGTCTGGGCTATGGGGAAGGGTGGCTGGACGGAAGCACTTCCTCACAAAAAAACATCCAAGTTCAACTTAATCACCCCAAAACCATGTAGCAGAATGCGTTATGGTCTGATGAGACCAATTCCAAATTTTCCAAAAGGTATGTTTGGAGCAAAAACAAAACAAAACCCCAAAACAACACCACATCAACAAAAAAAAAACAAAACACCATACCTACGGTGAAGCCCGACGGTGGCAGCGTCATGCTTTAGGGCTGCTTTTCGTCAGCCAGAACTCTGGGTTTCATCAAGGTGGAGGGAATCTTGAATAGCTACAAATACCGGATGAAAACTTTGTCTGCTAGTAAACCGAACAACAACCAGCAGGACAATAACCCGAAGCATACATCCGAATCAACAAAGGAGCCAGAGCCCAGACCCGAATCCAACTAAAAATCTGTGGGGTGACCTGAAGCGGGCTGTTCGCAGGACACGCCCTCACAGACTCTTACCCAAAAGGACTGAGCGGTGTAATAAAATCAAAACAAAGTATTAGTTTAGGGGTGTGCACACTTTTTTTTTTTCTCTAAGAAGTTTCTGATTGTTCTTCACTTTATATGTATTCTCTCTCTCTCTCTATGCAATCTCATTAAAGGTGGGAAAAGAGGTGACATGATTTATCTTAGTGTCACTTATCTTAGTATCAAACCTGCCATTTTTAACAGGGACGCCTTTTTATTATATCCGTTGTACTGGTTTGTTTCCGGGAGATGGGGGAAACACTATATCTAAAAAAAAGGTCATATTTTTAGGGAAAATCTCGGAATATCTAAAAAAATGTCAACATTTAAAATATTCGTTTTTTTTTTTTTTTTTTTTTTAAGCCTAATTTGCTCCACTGATCACAAAATGCAGAAGTTGGAAAGTTTGCCAGTGAAGATCTTAATAATAAAACAACAGCCATGTAAGCAGTCGGTTATAAAAATGGCACATTTATTGCTACAGAATGGTCATGTACATGACTTCATTGATTAACTACAAGATGAAAACCGACAGGCAAATGGCCGAGGATGAGCTGGCTCAAGAGAAAACTCCAGCACACAATCCGTTTACACACTGATACTAGTCTTAAAACAAGGAACAACAATAACAATAACAATGACAATAATAATTATAATATAATAAACATAATTCAAATTGAAAAAAAAAAAAAAACGTAAGAAATTAAAAGAATATAAACAAGAACACAACAAAAAAAAATTACATTAAAAAAAAAAAGATAATAAAAGGCTTGAGGCACACAGCCACACGTTTGGAAAAAAAGGTGTAACTGTTTTATAGTTTTAATGTTTTTGAAACCACTGCTCTGGGTTATTTATTTATTTTTTTTTTGTTTTTTTGTTTGTTTTTGGATGGATCCGCTTGTCCCTTCAATTTCACACCATATACTGTAGCTTCGTCTGAGTAACACAAACTAAAACAACATTAAATAGTAAAATAAAGTATATATTTGTTTCTTTTAACATTATTCCAAAAAAAAGTGGAATACTTCCGAGTGGGTGATTTCGGCTGGTTCTAATATTCTTTCCTTACTTCGTCAATATTCCTGATATAAAACGATTGCCCCTGCAAAAAAAAACAAAAAAAAAAACAAAAAGAGCCAAATATAATATGTTTAATTTAGTTCTCATTTCTCCTCTAATAATAGGGTGTGCTAGTCTAATTTATAGCAAAAGAGCTCTAGAGAAAAAGAAGTTTCAGGACAAAAACGCCAGGCACTGGTGTACGGGAAATCTCTGCGTATTGTATTTTTTTCTCTCCATGTAATTGCATCACAAGTAACAGGAATGAAAAAAAGGCCACAATTCTTTCTTTTTTTTCTTTTTGTAGTTACACATAACTGTAGTTCTCTGAAATGAACATGTCAGAAACCACGTATGAGAATGGGAAAGTAAGAGCAGGTTCATTTCCGCCTGCGATTCACACGCGTGTTCATGTCCCAGTCATCTTGTGCTTGTTTGTAATTGATTTTTTTTCACCTTTTCTGTTTTAAAAGGTTGTCGCGTGAATTAAGAAACGAGCTTCACGTCAGACCGAAAAGAAAACCGTCATGGAAGACTTCCACAGATGTGCATATGACGAGCGTCACTGTTCGCTGGGGGGAAGAAAAAAACAAACCGAGCAAACAAAAGAAAACTGAAGACAAATGGAATGGGTTTGTATTATTCGGTGGTGATGTACACACACGTTCCTAATCGCAGGAGGATTAAAACAGGGACGGAGAGTGTGGGTTATTTCCACTGTTAGAGATATTACGGCCGGAGTGATCGAGACTAATCTCACCCTGGATTACGACGTTGCATTATTGGGTAATGAAACTACAAATACTGGCATCTTTCTCCAGAGAGCGTTTGGCAGTGACAAAGTGTTTTCATGTTTTATATATGTATATATATATATTTATAAAAAAAAAAAAAAAAGAATCCAAAGCTCCTGCCCCTCTGTCTTTATTTACTTTATTATCTTGATATCGGATTAGAAAACAAATGCTTTCTGGTGGCAAAAAAAATTTGTTCGTTATTCGGTCAACCCAGCTTCAAATTTTAGCGAAGTCTGCAAGTGTGTGTGTGTGTGTGTGTGTTGGGATGGGGGCGAGGGTAAAAGGTCAGTGGAGAACACTGTGTTTTCGCTTGTTTCTTACGACAAGCTGTAAAAATGAAAACATGAAGGATATATACAGCGTGAGTAAAGAGAGCGAGGAAGCGAGATCTTGTTTGATGAATTTACTTCTCATTTCCCTTCAAAACGTTCTCGGTTCTTAGTGCCGTTTGAGTGCTTCGTTATTATGTGATAAAACACTGCAGTGGAAATGTTCGCTTCTGAACGCACGACTTAACCATGATATAATCTAAAAAATATTTTTTTTAAAAAAAACAACCCGGCTGTACCAGAGACATTATATCATCATTTATATATATATATATATATATATAAAAAAACAAGCAATTTTAAGAGCTGATTGCAAATGTCTGCTTTGAAGCACCATGTTAAACTGACTTGAGCCAATTATTCTGTTCTTCAGTATTTTACAAAAAGGACTGTCGACTGCTGACGTGGACGGACAGCGGAGTCATTTACTCTTGACACCTGGCCATGGGAAAATAAAACGAACAAACAAACAAAAAAAACAAAAACACTGCTGGGTTTGAATCTAAAACCGCGTTACTCTACCGTCTGCGGTAACCGAAATGACATAAACCCTGACTATTTACACACGTCTCTTTAAAAAATTACAATTAAACATGGCAACGTCTTGATCATAGAGATTGAGACAAATATCACATACTTTTGTTTTCCAACCTCCGGATTTCTTTAAAAAGAAAAAAAAGAAAAGAAAAAGAAAAAAGTTCCCAGAAATATAAACAAAGAGATTTTTTTTTTTTCTTGAAAAGAAACAATTTTTCGAAGCTTTTCGACTTCACTACAATTTCAAATGTGACACTTTTTTTTTCAACACACAGAGTTACTGTTACTTTTTCGCCTTTTAACAAAGAAAGGAAGAAAGAAAGAAAGGAAGAAAGGAAGGAAGGAAGAAAACAAAAAAGAGGAACCGATACAATGTCTTATCTAAACACAAAATAACGACAGTCTACATGTAAAAATATAACTTTTACATACACGATTTCAAAATAATGGTTTGAATTTGCATTTGTTGCATAAAATGTACAAATGTCTGTTTCTGTAGCCAGCCGGCAAGCTGGGCTCTGATCCTTTTTGTCCTGCAGAGGCTTCCGTACTGTCACGTGACACATCGGATCACTATGGAGTCATGTCTCACTCTTTTTAAAATGAACACTGATGCACACCGTTCATTTAAAATGAACCCCCCCCCGCCCCCCGCCCCCCCCAAAAAAAACCCCAACCCCACACCCAGAAACCATTCTGCATCAATCTCTCCTTTTGAAAACAACACTTTTTTTTTTTTAATATATTGTATATATTTCTACATTTATATATATTGATTTTCTAATAAATTTTTTTTCCAGTTTCAGTGCCTCGTGTTGATTGGAGAAGGAAAACAAACAGAAAAAAGCAGGAGCCGCTGTTGAATCTCATACGGCTGAACACGATCCCCCTCCCCTTTTTCTTCCTTTTTTATTTTATTTTTTTACATTTTTTAACAGAAACCAAAAACAGACAAAGAATAAGAGATAAAGATTGTTTTGTTTTGTTTTTTTAAAAAAAAAAAAAAAAAAAAAGAAAAAGAAAAAAAAAAAAAAAGAGAGAAAGAAGAGTCATTTTTACACATACAACCACACGTTTGTACTGAAGACTACAGCGGCTCACGGACAAGCCAATATTCATAAAAAGCAGGTAATAAGCTATAATACAATGCTCGATAACAGACGTGTCAATGGAAACGGTGAGCTTTAAGAGAGAGCGGGGTTTAAGGTGAACTCGGGGCAGGACTAAGAATCGCAAGTGTATATATATATATATATATATATATATATATATATATATATATATATATATATATATATATATATACGATTACTCTGTCCAGGACACGCCTTCTAATTACATACAGGCATACAGTACATTAAATACAGTTTATCCAAAAAATACGTTTTTTTTCCTTTTGACGTTTTTTAAATCCCAGGCTGTAAAACACCTGACTGCATAGACCTAATGACTAACGATTCTCCCTAAGCTTGCATCCTAAAAAAATGTTTCTGATAACGTCCTTCTCGCACTGTGTGATGATATGAACTCTAAAAGGCACGTTGGTACAAGTGTAGCGTGTTTAAAATTGCATTTGCTGGGGGCATGACGAGGGGGAACGGACAAAGAGGGAGAGAGAGAGAGAGAGAGAGAGAGAGACGTGGGGCGAAAAAAAGAAAACAAACAAACAAAACAAAAAAAGGGTTTGGTTTGGTGATTAAATCGCTGGATGTGGCCCTTTCCGACATGTGAGAAGAGAGATTAGCGTTGAAATATCTACACTTCTGAAAAGCAAAGCATCTTCTCCGCAGTAGTCGCCGTTCGGTAAGATAAGATCTGTTTAATGTGCTGGAATGACCTTCGAAGTTGTTTAAAATCTCCATCTCACCTGGGAGTTTGCTGGTTAAAAGTCATTTCTTGTCCCGCTGTACTCGCACGCCTTTTAAAACACACAGGGGCATCTCCTTGAACCGCTGTGCTAGAAGTACACTTTTTTTTCTTTCTTTTTTTTTTTTTTAAATGAGTGTTATTGCAAAGTTTCTACACCATTTTGTGAAATTGTACACCGTCGTTGGGGCTAACTCTCCCTCTATTCCGAGAAACCGTAATACAAATCTACTCGCTTGGAAAGAGAAAAGTGCGAGAGGATTTATTTATTTATTTTTTTTGTCCACGGTATGAACAATAAAATAAATAGTTTTGCCAGTAAAAGCCGTAACAGCTCTTTTCCAACGTTTTACATCGTGATATGTTTGAAGAATCCCCAACCATTTGCACATATTGGAAATAAAAGAAATGAAAAAAAAAAAAAAACCAAAAAAAAAAAAAAACCAAACATTATAAATATTTACTGTTCCTTTTTCTTTTTTTTTTTTCCTAAAAAACTGGGAATGTTGAAAAGGAGAGAAGATTTTTTTTTCCCCATAGCCAATGCACATGTAAGGTCATTATATCAAAAAAAAAAAGAAAAAGAAGAAGGAGAAGAAGGAAACATACGGGATCATGGAGAGGAATGAACAAAATAAGGTGACTCATCAGTAATCTGATTGATTGATTGATCGATCTGGTCAGATTTGATTGTTTAACAGACTTTCAGGAGAGGAAATGATGTCGTCAAAGGAAGTGGTCGCTCATCATTTTCATAAAGTCTGGCAGCTTTGACCTGAGAGAGAGAGAGAGAGAGAGAGAGAGAGAGAGAGAGACAGAAGAGAGACAGAGAGAGAGAGACAGAAAAGAGAGAGACAGAAAAGAGACAGAGAGAGAGACAGAAAAGAGAGACAGAAAAGAGACAGAGAGACAGAGAGAGAGAGACAGAGAGAGAGAGACAGAAAAGAGAGAGACAGAGAGAGAGACAGAGAGACAGAGACAAAGAGAGAGACAGACAGAGACAGAGAGAGAGAGACAGAAAAGAGAGAGACAGAGAGAGACAAAGAGAAAGACAGACAGAGACAGAGAGACAGAGAGAGAGAGACAGAAAAGAGAGAGACAGAGAGAGAGACAGAGACAAAGAGAGAGACAGACAGAGACAGAGAGAGAGACAGAAAAGAGAGAGACAGAGAGAGAGACAGAGAGAGAGACAGAGAGACAGAAAAGAGAGACAGAAAAGAGAGAGACAGAGAGAGAGACAGAAAAGAGAGACAGAGAGACAAAGAGAGAGACAGAGACAGAGAGACAGAGAGAGAGACAGGGAGACAGAAGAGAGACAGAGAGAGACAGAAAAGAGAGAGACAGAGAGACAGACAGAGAGAGAGACAGAGAGAGAGACAGAGAAAGAGACAGAAGAGAGACAGAGACACAGAGAGAGAGACAGAGAGAGAAGAGAGAGACAGAGAAAGAGACAGAAGAGAGACAGACACAGAGAGAGAGACAGAGAGAGAAGAGAGAGACAGAGAAAGAGACAGAAGAGAGACAGACAGAGAGAGAGAGAGACAGAGAGAGAAGAGAGAGACAGAGAAGGAGACAGAAGAGAGACAGACACACAGAGAGAGAGACAGAGAGAGAAGAGAGAGACAGAGAAAGAGACAGAAGAGAGACAGACACACAGAGAGAGAGACAGAGAGAGAAGAGAGAGACAGAGAAGGAGACAGAAGAGAGACAGACACACAGAGAGAGAGACAGAGAGAGAAGAGAGAGACAGAGAAAGAGACAGAAGAGAGACAGACACACAGAGAGAGAGACAGAGAGAGACAGAAGAGAGACAGAGAAAGAGACAGAAGAGAGACAGAGACACAGAGAGAGAGACAGAGAGAGACAGAAGAGAGACAGAGAAAGAGACCGAGAGAGAGACAGAGAGAGAACAGATAGATTGTGATTAATGAGACTGAATGCTCCGTTGATGCACTCAAACACACACACAAGTAACGCACACTAAACAAGTTCAAATCTCAAACCCAACCAACAATCGTGATTTTCTGCTCGACAGCTACAACATTATTTCTGACTCCTCAGTCTCTTAATAATGTTGGAAATGTCAGCAATTTATTAATACAGAGATAGAAATGATAATGTTAAAAATGATTATTCGGGGATGTATGATTTACATCTTACACAAATCATCTTTATCTGTGTGAAAAAAAAAATCGTGTCCACATTTCAGTTTTTCTTCAAATATTCTTCACACCCCCATTCCCCCCTCCCCCAATTCACGTGATGCCGTCGATTTCATTCGCATTGTAACTACGATGGTAAACCAGATTGAAATGTTTATCTATTTCGGTATCTATCTAGTCGAAGAGATTGACGGAATCTTGTCCGAGAAGTATAACTTGCTATTTTATAAATCGGTTTTTGACCGAGGGTGACGTGAACGAGTTCTCGCTTCTAGACACGCTCAGGCTTCTGTACCCTTATATCGTATATGATATCCCTAGCTGTGTGTTCATGCTGTAAAATTTTATCTATACATCGCTCAGATAGACAGAGGCTAAAACCCCAACCTTTGACACAATGAGCCAGCACACAAAGTTCAACATTCCTGACATTTAAAAAAAAAAAAACCTCTATCTCTAAAGGTACTTAAGGAGTGCTCGTCTGTTATCTGGAGTACCGTTAAACATTTTCTCATCCAGACATTTAAAGGCGCTTTGTAAAGTTTTATATATATATATATATATATATATATATATATATATATATATATATATATATATATATATATATGATTCCAGGCCAATATACTTAAACTTAGGCTCAGTTATGACAAACACAACTGTACTCTTGGCTACAAATGACCCTCTAAGCAAAAACACAGAATTTGGAAATTCAACCAGTGATATCTAATGCGTGTGTAGAAGCGGGTTCTGGTCCAAATCATGCCTAAGATGTGGTCTCATTGATGACTGCTGAGTTGTGGCTGTGTTCGCGTCCATATTGAGTTAGCGGTCATTCCACAGCGCTGTGCAGGCCAGATGAAGGCGGTACGTGTGGGCCAAAACGAGGCCATCGCTCATCTGTTATCTGGTCATCAAACTTGTTGTATCCCGAAGTCATGAAACACAAAATCATATCACTGACACCTGTTTACGCTGTATAGGAACAATTCTAAAGCGTTCTGTCTGTTCTGCCCTCGTCACTATGACTGCGTAACACATAATAAACATTCAGAAACGGACAAATCTACCAGGAAATCCACACTGCAAACACACTTACTGCCAATCTGTTGTTAAAATGTACCCAGCGTTAAATGAGGGTGGAGGATTATGGTAAACTCTATTGTTCCGATTTTATTGCCATTCACAACAATGTTAGTCCAATCAGTTGAATGCAATAGCTATGCTCATTTTCTCACCCTTTTGTTAAGTTAGAAATCTGGTTTTCTGAAGAAAAAGTGGAAAACAATTTTCACTTTTTAATCCAGATGAACAATTTGTTTGTCGAAACCAATTTGAGTTTTTTTTTTGTTTGGGGGGGGGGGATCAGGTAAAACGGTACACGTGAGCAACAGCAGATTAGTGTAAAGTGAAATCTGACCATTTTAGGGAGGAGGTGTGGCTTTTTACATTTGTCCCATTGGATTGGAGGCGTCGCCCATGCTGTGGTGAGCTCCACCCATTGAGAGGGGCGGGGCATCTGAGGACCCTTTCTCCTCCTCTCGCCTTTTCAGACACGCCGCTTTTGGATTCAGGTTCCTCTCTGAGAAATAAGCACACACACACACACACACACACACACACACACACACACACACACACACGATTATTTAAAAGTTATCCATTTAAAAGTATTACAATGGAACCTCTGTGCATCAGTGTTCCTTTTTTTGACAGGACACAAAGGTCTGCGTTAAGTTGAGACAGTGCCACCAAGTGGTTAGAGGTGAAACTGCAGAGAAGAAATATTTCACATACAGCAAAAAAAAAAAAAAAAAAAAAAGAAGCTCCAGGTACAAAGAGCCATAACAACCACATAATAATACTGTAGAGGAAACTATGGAAACAAACCTATAAACCAGTTAATGTAAAATGATGTCTAAGTAGGATGAGTGAGAGTGTAAGCGGTTGATTCGTATAAAGATTTACAGCTTATTTCCAAAGGTATAACGAAAACAACATGTTTTATTTAGAAAGTCCCTTTCTGCTTAGTGGGTGGTCAAGACTGGGTGATTATTTATTATTATTTATTATTTATAAAACCAATATGTGTGTACGCAGTTTATACAAGAAGAACTAAGAGAAATATGAAAGGGGAAAAAAAAAGCAAATTATGATGCATAGAATGGAAACTGACATTAGATAAGCACAACTTTATTTTCTCTAAATCTGTGCTTGATGTAGTATGACTTGTCCTCAGGCCAGCGGAACGTTCAGCGAATGAACAGACTGAGTAATCGAATGTTACTGACCTCGGACCTGCTGTTCGAGACTGAGAATGACCGCGACGGCCTGGTGCAGGATGAGCAGTTTGGTCTGCGGTTTATCGCTCTTCAGGTGCAACTGCACCATGCGCCCGAGCTCCTTAAATGCCTCGTTGATGTCTCGTACACGCAGACGCTCTCGCGCGTTGTTCGCCATCCGTCTCTCGCGCTCGCGCTCGATCTTCTGCTCCGGAGTCAGATCCTCATCATCGTTGGTGCTGCACGTGTGTGATATGAAACGGCCAGGACAGAGAAAAGATTCCCAAAATGAGTCCACTACTGAAGCTGTTTTCCCTGCAGTAATCCTTCAGCGTGGGAACACTGGGATACACCTTACGTCGGACGCCAGTCACGTAATCAAACATTACAACATTTTATAAGGTGGTACTTTAAAAAAAAAAGAAAAAAAAAAAGATCATTATTTAAAAACTGTCCAATTTTAGGTGTTTGCAAATCGGACTATTTATTTTACTGAATCATCCTATTGGTGAATAATTAGTGCGGGGAGGACCAGGGCTGAAAAGTACGTGCAAATTATTCACTCATTAGTCATGACAACGTTTAAATAGAGCCCGTGTGAAAAGCTTTTCATTCACCCTCCCTGATGAATAGAACACATTGTTGTTGAATTTGGGTTCTTATTGTATTCCGAACCGTTTTTCAATCCATCATACTGTCTTTAATCTAGTGCTAGATTTACTCTTCAAGAAGTGGCTCAGTTCTGCAAATTACCCACAATCCTCCATGCGGTTGTTGTGTCCACCATCTCATGAGTCATGCCATACCTAAGTACACAGGCTGAACTGTTACCCTTCTTGTTCACATACCATGTGAGCCTAGCTAGCACATATGGGTGGAGCTAACAAGAGTGCAGAGCATTGATTGGTCAAAACACAGTCATTACAAATAACGTTTCTGGCTGGAATCACTTCTCTTCCGGCACATAAAAAAAAACCTTCAATAGTGTAGTCTGCTGAAGTTTCTCGTATCAAAAGTCTTTCTTTTTTTTTTTCCTTTCTGGAGAATTAAAGAAAAATGATTTATCCACTTCCGGTTGCTATTTAGACAGAGCGTACCTTTCTTACACATGATTAAAAATGATAAAGCCCAACAACTTCTAGGTCAAATCTAAAATGGCTTCCAATTCACTCAGCTTGCTCCATACTCAAGACATATAATGAATTTTTTTTTTTTTTTTTTAATGGTCTGATAAATTCTGCATTCAAACGCCTCGGTGTTGGCGTACTGGTACAGTTGAGGAAGAGAAACATGGCGTGTTAACTTCAGATTGGTTTCATTTCAAAAACTTTTCGTGAATATGAGTGGTATTTCACTGCTTCTAACAATCAAGTCATCAACCCATAACCTCCAGAGATCATCTACATCCAAACACACTACACACTGCACGTGTGAAAGCATCCTCATACTTGCACATCAGGGTGTAGAAGTTCTTTTATAATTGACTGCTATTAACACCGTGTCTTAACATCGGCCTGATCGTTTTAAAGTGTGATACTGTACCAACATTAAGTCAAGTGTAACCCAACATCATAAAAACACATCGACATAAACTGAAAAGAAAAAACAAAACAAAACCCAAAACAAAACAAAAAAACGCAAATGAACTACTAACTGTCAGATTTGTGTCGATCAAATTGAAGAGTCCAGGTGAAAAGCTACAAACTCTGTTTTGATAGAGTTTATCCTGGAGGTGTTTGGGGGTATTTTCGGGAATCTGGCTACCCTACTCTGATGTGTGAGAGACAGCTAAAACCCGGCTCAACACCGGGACAAACTGGGAATAAATCAGCGAGGATGTCCGTGTGTGTGTGTGTGTGTGTGTGTGTGTTTTTGTTCCAGAAAGTACACTGTGTGTTGTATAATGTTATACAAAATAAATTTCCTAGTGTATGTTGGAATTTTGGGTCTTTGGTAAAATAACTGGATGTGTGTACAGCAGTCTGAGTCCACCACTAAAACTCGATAGATATTATATAAATAAATATTATTTAAAATGTCTGTGAAATGCTTACGCATTGTCTTCACATGCATCTTGCCTGTATATTTGTATAACTGTGTTAACTGCTGTGGTTTCTTAAAGATTAAGACATGAAATCGCGTCATAATAACGTCGGATCTCTACGCATTACTTTCCTCGCTGCTTTCCGTCAATAAGGACGTACCGTGTGGGA
Source organism: Ictalurus punctatus (assembly GCF_001660625.3). NCBI lineage: Eukaryota > Metazoa > Chordata > Actinopteri > Siluriformes > Ictaluridae > Ictalurus > Ictalurus punctatus. The sequence goes on along the minus strand of NC_030433.2, from coordinate 2,739,189 downwards.
CTTGTTGTTAGCGAGAGTGTACTGAACGTGTTCAATGACTGATGGAATAAAAGGCTTTGGATAGTGGACTTCGTCCTCTGAGACTGGAGCGTTCCCTTCGTGGAGAGTTCTTTACTCTCGTCGCATTTAGCTGTCTCGCACGACATGAGGGTCACTTCATCGAAATCCAGTGAAGGAATTAAATGAAGCGAGCGCTCAGCTGAAACGGTTTACCTAGATCTTGACCTCTCTATAGCTTTCAGCTCCTTGCTGTCCAAGTCCTCCTTCTTGGTGTCCAAGGATTTGGCGTCCTGCAGGTTCTCGTCTCCCTCGTCCTCCGATTTGATGTCTGAGCTCACTGAAGACGTGCTCTGGCCCTGCAGTCCACTGGAGAGCGCTGCAGAGAGGGAGACGGAAATGAACAACGTTTACCTTAAAGTCGGATAACGCTCGCTTTAAACGAACACAAAGTTCGCCCGATAGTGGGGTCCAGCGAATATAAATAAACAGGCCCAGCAAAAATAAACTGATCTGATGACGATGATTCGGGAATACAGCGTTTAAACGTTAAATTAGGTTTCCTTTGACATGCCAACAGGAAAGACCATATGCTGTGGGTTTTTTAACTGCTGAAATAAATTCCGCCACATAACCAGCGGTATGTTTTCACTCTGGAGTATCCACTGAAGGAAATGTGTTACTAATTTGAGTGAAAATCAGCGTTTACGGTCATTTTAGCAACGCTAGAGCCTACGTCTCATCGTACCCAAGGCCAAAAACTAGGAATTCAAACGATCGAAAACGAACACAAAGACCAAACTGCATGCGAGCAAGCAATGGATGTGTTTAGACAGTATGTATTTTGTAATACGCGTTATGCGTGGTGGTGCTTTTCGGCAAAATGCCGCTAGTAAATACATGTATGCGCGATGCGTTTTTGCTGGTGTGTGCATCTATTTGTGCGACAGCTTTTCGAGACGACGGCCAATCCCTGTAGGGTACAAAAGGCCTATAGACCCCACCCCACCTCTGACTCACGCACTCTTTTACTCCAGTCTAAAAGAGGAACACTGCCCTCATTGTTCGACATCACTGCCAGTGTTTGTGTGCATCTCGCACTGCCTCTACAACACACTGGAAGAGGGAGGCATGAAGAAAGACGGAAAGACACATGGAAAGAAATGGAGAGAGAGCGAGAGAGAGGGATAGAGGGTGTACATTGATTTTGAGAGTGACAAAGAGAAGAAAGAGGGGGATGGACTAGTATCTGCGGTGAAAAGCGACAAGCAAATAAGGCACAGCTAACAATAAAAGCAACGAAAAGAACAACGTCAACAAAAGACGACAAGAAACGTTAACGCTAGTAAATTATTTATATTGTGTCGTTTTGATATGTCAATCATTTCTATAGTAACAGCTCATTCCCGGGTACAGTGGTACAGTGGACACTACATAATCTAAGCCTGATAATAAACATATTAAAAAACATTATTATTTAACGGAGAAAAATGTCTAAGGGTTGATACGGTGAGGTTTAAATGTTTATTTAATATTTATGGAAGGAGTCTCCAGTGTCAGCTCTTGGTAATAAGGTTTTGGACCATGGAAGAGTGTTCGGAGTGACAGGGGGGTTTACACGTCCCGGTTTCCCACCAACATGACCGGCTGACACGCTCGAGAGAGGCTGGTGAAGAAGCTACTTTTCGTAGCTGCTATAACATAAGCGATTACAGGGACTAGCTTGTCTTGTGCTCATTGTTCCACAACATTAAATGTAACTGGTCAATAAATGGTTAATATGTATAACGTTCATGTTAATAACTGTTGGTACAAGCGGAATAAAACTCTTATTTGGGGGTGGAAACAGTAACTAAGCTGCGCAGCTTTGATGATTTCTTTCCTATCATTATTTATTCCTTACGTAGCATAACGTTAATAGTATAAATCGTTCAGGTTTCCTCATCACGGCTCACCATCACGCAGATCGATTTTATCACACGTCTACTGCGCATACACGGGTGAGTGATGACTTACCGGTCTGGTAACTTTTCTTCTCACTCTTCCGTCTTATGTTTGCTACTAACGTTGAGAATCTCTGACTTGCACAACTTTTGAAACCTGGATTTGACACTTGCGCTCGACAATATTGTACATGCCGCGATTTAACTGAGTCGCGAGTGACTCGGGGACGGAAAAGAAAAAGGCGTAAGGAGAGAAATGGAGACAAAGAAGAGTAGGAGGGTTTGTTTGGCTCCTAACAGCTGGAGAGAGCTGATACGGAGGAGAAAAAGGAGGCGGAAAAAACAAACGAGTGATTGTGGAGTGAAGTCTTTCTCTCTCTGACCATATGAGGCTTTAATTGATTTCTCTTCTCCACACCACGCCTCGGCCGTGTGTTCTGGTTAGGACGTGCGACATTCAACCAAGCCCGCAGTTCTCTCCGCTACCAGGAAATGACCTCACTCGGAACTAATGCCAGTAACCGGGAACTAAAACAGGCATCGGAATCGGCGGGTAAATTCCTCTCTCATGCTGAGAGGCGGGAGGCTAAACTGTAGTACGCACATTGTGGAGAGAGGCCGGAGCGTGGACGTTCAGCATAAAGAGAGAGACAATGCAGTAAAACACTTAATCCTCACTGTCTCGCTCTTTCTCTGATTAGTGACTGTGGCCATATGCATAAGTATATAAGTATGAGACGCATAAGAGAAGCATAAGTATATTAACATGTGCTCCAGAAGCCTCATATCGCTGTTTTGTGCCTGCTGCCCCCAATTCTCTCAGCTACGGGACAAATGCACCCGCATGCTTTATGAGAATAGAAACAGGTGGATGAAAACCGTACATATTAAAGGGACGAAGCCAAACCGCAGTGGTTTTGCAGCGCTCTATTCATAAAGTGTGTGTTTTGCTAAAGCGGCAGTGTGTTATTTATGCTGCTCTCGTCTCATTCTCTCTTACGACTCGCTGCTACGTTTACTTTTATTTTAAATTTTATTTTATAGCTCTTAACACCTCATTAAGCCCTTGGCTTCGGCCGCCGCGGCCCGAAGGCTTGCCAGAGACTTGCTTTTTTTTTTTTTTTTCCCTTCTTTGCAAAAAGGAAGTGTTAACTCCTTCCAACAAGGCCAAATCTCATGCCTCACTGCCTCGCTCATATACAATCAATTTAATCATCTTTTATAGATTTCCAGCTTTGGTTTTTTTCACTGGGTCATAATTACTCTTTAGTGTGTGTGTGTGTGTGTGTGTGTGTGTGTGTGTGTGGTTAAATATACTGCATGCTTAATATGTCTGACTGTTGTTAAACCCCCTGAACTGTTCAATAGTCAGCTTTGTTCCATAGCAATTATAACATTTGCGTGTGTGTGTGTGTGTGTGTGTGTATTCTCACCCCGGTATGGATCAGGCTGATTGAGATCTGGTGAGGTGGCAGACTGAACTGGCAGCTGAGGAACTGGCACTTGATTGGGCACAATGGAGTGAGTACTACGCAACCCTACTCCCTCCTCACGATGAGACCCCACCTATAGAGAGAGAGAGAGAGAGAGAGAGAGAGAGAGAGAGAGAGAGAGAGAGAGCTTTTACCCAAATATTAATCAATATAAACTAAAAATATTACAATCAATAGAAATGAATGTATGCATTGTGTATTAATATATATTCTTAAATGAATAAATCTACATTCAATTGTTGATCAGTGTGTACAAGGGAAAGAAAAAGAAAAACTTTGCAAAATTTCACAGTAACAAATGCCCTAAAGAGGGCGCCCTACCCCTGTGTATCTTAAGGAAGACAGAGACACGCACACACGCACACACAAACACCCACACCAGTGACAAACACACACAGAGGAGCTGCTCAGGCAGGTAAAATCCAAAGTGATGTCCCACGATGCCGAGCAGCGCTTCATGTCCATCTGTCCTCTATCAGGGCCGCCAACACAACTGACAATTATCTTAATGCCCATATGCTTAATTGTGAGCTTCCTAATTCCCCCGACACGTTCATCTGATCCGGCAGGAATTGTGATTTGGCACACATTTCCACCCGTCTCTCTCCCTCTCTCTTTCTGCTTTTGTTTTAGGGAATCTGCCATCTCTCTCTCTCTCTCTCTCTCTCTCTCTCGCTGTAATTCCTGTTAAGCCTTTGACAGTGAAACTCTGGGATGTCACTGGCTCGATGCAAATATCAGAAAATGTCGCCGGCTTTGCAGGGAATATAACAGAGCGGGAGCAAGAGAAAGAGGAGTGTTCACTCTCTCCAAGTCTGTGTTTGTTTTTAAACCCCCCCACCCCATGCCGCTCTTTCATCATGCCGAAAGCCCCAAATGTAAAATGGCATCCTCCTGGCTGCAGATAGAAGCACTTGGCATACATATTTAATAAAGGGTTTTATATTTAAAAAGTAAAGTCATTTAGAATGATGATGAGGGAGATGCTCTCCCACTGCACCTCTGCCACATGTGCCACTGTTCATCACCAAGCAAAACAGAGAAGGATGCAAGAGAGAGAGAGAGAGAGAGAGAGAGAGAGAGAGAGAGAGAGAGAGCGAGAGGGGACTTTATGAATTTTGTTAATTGTACATTAAAAAACCTCACTGGAATAAAAATTTTTTTAAAAACCCTAAAGACCAAACAACAACAAAACAAAATCAACAACAAAATACTTTTCCACTTGTTCAGCTGCTTCATGGTTGAAGAGAGTGAAGAGAGCAATAAAAATGAAGCGAATACTGAAATAAATGATGTGAATGTTGGATGGATTCAGTGCTCCTGTTGTAACCTGGGCAGTACGGTATTATAATCTCTCTTTCTTTTTAATTCTCCCTTTCTTTCAGGTGTTCGTGTGTTGTGTGGTTTACAGTGACAGCTCTCACTGAGGTGCCGTTATTAACGTTTCCCACGCTAATCAAAGCATACTGAAATACTCTTATTCATCCCTCACTTTCTTCCCCTTTCACTGTCACAAAAATGTATTTCAATTATTATCCACACAGAATACTAAACAAGTAATGTTTCAGATATTACTATCTGTCAAAATGATCTCACAGACCCCTATGAAACATTCTGACCAATCACAGACATGCTGCTGTATTCCTATGAAACATTCTGACCAATCACAGACATGCTGCTGTATTCCTATGAAACATTCTGACCAATCACAGACATGCTGCTGTATTCCTATGAAACATTCTGACCAATCACAGACATGCGGCTGTATTCCTATGAAACATTCTGACCAATCACAGACATGCGGCTGTATTCCTATGAAACATTCTGACCAATCACAGACATGCTGCTGTATTCCTATGAAACATTCTGACCAATCACAGACATGCTGCTGTATTCCTATGAAACATTCTGACCAATCACAGACATGCTGCTGTATTCCTAATACGCATTCTGGCCAATCACAGGCTGGCCTCATTAACTGTAGGTGTTTAAGCGATGTATCAAAAGGAAGTATAAAGTACATTCTTATCAAAATCGGCACGAATAAGCAACAACTCCACACACACTTCCCATCTCACACACTCTGTGGTTTTCCCAAAGCCATTACAATACAATACACCTCACTCTCCTCTTCAGAACTGCATGGTCTCTCAGAAGTAACAAAAGATGTAGTGATTCGCATCCGTTTAGAAAATAAATCATAACTTTCCTTTCTGTGGGAATTTGAGCCCTTCGAATCGTCACTTCCCCCCAGCTGAGCTAATTAGTGGTTAGCCGTGACCGCCGTGGGCTGGAATGATCACACGCCAACGAGCTCTTTCACACACCGCTTGTGTGCGTGAAATGAGAGATGGAGACCAGGCCTCCCACTGACAGCACCTTTCAGCATGTGAGTGTACACGTACGCACAAACACACACACACACACACACACGTTTGTTGTACTATCCTTGTGAGGACTTTCCACTGACGCAATTATTAATGCAGCTAATTAATGTTATGCCTACAACTAAATCGGTAACACTGTATTTGTGGGCAGCGCCACAGTGCCGTTACAACGCGTTCGTAAGCGCTGCATAAACAGTTTACAGAGCAATGCTGGAGAATATTTGAGAGGCTTAAATCGAAACGCATACGACGTTGATCTTGGAGGTTTGACGCAACTTTCTCTTTACCTGGAAGAGAAAACAACCGTCTTTTATCATAATGACATACTGTTACTGTCATATTTTTTAATCCGTATCCTGCCGGTTATTAGCTTGCTGTCACTATTAGCCCATTCGTGACACTTCCATGAGGAAGCTGTAGGAGGTACACTTAGTGCTTCATACCAGAGTTATAAATGTAAATGTGACTGACCATTTGGACTGAGGGTAAGACTTAACCGGCAAACGGGCTTTCAAAATAAAGAAGCTATACTGGAAGGGGACTTCTCATATCCTGCCTCTTATAGGATGGCGTATTGCATTCAAAGTGATTCAAACCCACCAAATAAAGTGCTACCTCTAAATCTAATCCGAGAAGGACAAGGAAACGTCTGGGCGTTTTCTGAGTCTATGCCGACCTTCCACTGACAATGATTATTAATGCGGATAATGCATGCTACGCCACACCTAAATCTAACGCTAATACCTCAACCTCAGTAACCAGAAGAAAACGTGCCAGGTCTGTTTGTTTTGTTCTCCTTCGAAAGATGCAGTTAATTCTTTATTTGTTTTGTTTGTGAGGACGTTTAACCCTATTCCCTCATTACAGTGTGGAACACAGTATTATTAGATGTTTATCTCAGGAGGTTATTTACTCTTGTAAAAAGCTTTGTAGCTTAGAAAAATACAAAAAGAGGAGAAGAACTGCAACAATCTTTCATTTCTGTCCTTGCTTTAAAAAAAAAAAAAAAAAAAAAAAAAAAGAAGATTTTAATGGCTGTTAAGTGCACAGTATGATAGTCGTCCAATTATATTCCTGATCTTATGTTAAAGAAAGTTTAAACTCCTGAGTGATGGTGTGTGTGTGTGTGTGTGTGTGTAAATGGAAATGATAACAGCCTTCAGCATCCCCAGATTAAGGCGAGATGAACAGCTGAGCTAGAACTCAATATACTGGAACAATCAGACTTCCTTTCACATGAACCATCAGTAGCTCCCTCTCTGCATATACTGTATGTGTGTGTATGTGTGTGTGAGAGAGAGAGCGAGAGAGAGTAACACCCACTGCATGGAGCACACCTTCAAAAGACAATGTCCACAGTTCAATACATTTTTTCGGTTAAAGAACCTTTTTTTTGGTTACATGTTTTGTTTTTGGGTAAATGTGCATTTATCTGTCCATTCCTGTGTTTCCGGCAATAGGAGAGTGTGTTCTGCTATCTGTCAGTGTGTGTGTGTGTGTGTGTGTGTGTGTGTGTGTGTCTCTCGCTCTCCCCGTTCCAGCTGCGCCCAGCTCTCAACATAACGTTCCCATGATTTCATACACACATACACACACCCAATCTCTCGTTCTTTCTCCACAGCTGTTGATCTGCTCGTCTCTGGAGGCGAACAGAAACAGAAAGAGGTGACTATTCGATCTAAAACAGGCAAGCGCGAGGTGAGCGAAGGAGACGGAGGACGAGAACGACGGGCCGAGGAAAAAGGAAAGAGACGGTCGGAGATCTGTTTCTAGCTCGCGTGTGCGCGCTGCGTTTCGTTTAATGTCACCGGTTATTCATAACAATATGCACGCTGGGGAGATTACGACGCAGATTAGTCTGTTCTTTTTCTCTTTCGGCCTTTCCGAATCCGCCGCCGCACAAACCCCCGCGGACAGTTTGAGAAATCTGGTCAGTGTTTTGGCCTTTTAAAGTGTTGAGCACAAACCGGACAATACACGGCTGCATCTCTCTGTGTATCGCCGTACCGTGTGACGTGAACGATACAGAGAAAAGGTTTTAACGCTTTAAAATAATGCCGACGGGATTTGTCTGTAATTTGTTCTCCGAGGACGATTTTAACCGGCTTAGGCGTTTATTCCGAAAAAGAGAGCCTTTTAATGAGCATTACAGCGCGATTAGGAAGTAATAATGCTCAGATGTGCGTGTGTGAAGCTCTTCTCTCTAATACAGATTAGCCCGAAAGAGTGATTAAAGATTAGCACGTGATACATCACCTAGCAGCTAAAGTGCGGTAGCCATGTGTGTGCACGATTCTAAATCTGAAACACAAACACAGCTGATATAAACCGGTGAGCATACTGGTGTGTCAGCGTGTCTCATAATACTCATCACGGGAGTGTGTGAGGGGAAAGTATCGCGCTACATCTCTTCTCGTGTCGATCACGTGCCTGTGTGTGCGGCCGTGCGTCGGTGAGAGTCTCGGGGTGCGTTTGAAACTTGAGTCTCGCACACGGGTACGTGAGAGCGACATCGAGTGAAAACTAAACGCACTCCATTATTCTGTACATGAGAATTTCTACTCCAAGGTACAGTGAGCGTGTGTGTGCTATGGCATTCCTCCTCCTTAAACTGGAAGGAAAACATAAATCTTCCACCCCTGACCCCCTCAACCCCCCCCCCCCCCCCCCCCACACACACACACACACACACCTCCTCCTCTTTCTCCATCTCTCCATCATGCGAGCACCTGCTGGCTGATGACCTCAGGGTCTCCAACCATGCAGAGAAACATGAAACAGCTGTTTCTTTAGAGGAGAGAGAGAGCGAGAGAGCGACAGAGAGCGAGAGAGCATGACAGAGGGACAGAAAAACAGCTATGTATGCAGACAGAGAGAAAGACAGCTGAGGAGAGAGAAGGCGAGAAAACATCAAGGGGAAGAGTTGCGGATGGGAGAAAGCAAACTAGAAACCACGGAATGTCACGAGGGAGCGAGACGGAGAGATGCAGAGACACGGTGATAGACGGAGACTCAGAGAGAGGCTAAACATTTCTGATAGCTGAACAGACCTTTTTTGTGTGATATGTATTTATGTGTAAAAAAACAAACAAACAAAAAAACAACCCTCTATTTGTCTAAAATAATAACCTTTATTGTTAAGCCCTCTTCGATTCACCTGCGTGGAACACGAGTACAGCTGAAACGTCACATTTACCGACAAACATCTGTACGTTTATATACTGTATGTATCTGTAACATATGTACTAAGTAGTAGTACATAGTAAATATAGTCAATAAAAAAAAGAGCAAAAACAAATGCACCTAACGCTAAACTTACTTCTTGTGTGACATCATGGACATCACTAACCCAGCTCGTATGTGTTACAA